>NC_041390.1:1528695-1549699 GCF_002162155.2 Triticum dicoccoides | reverse complement strand
AAAAAAAAAACAAAAACCACAACCACATAAACGCTGACGCGTGGATGCCTATTGGTCCCGGTTGGTGGAACCAACCGGGACCAAAGGCCCTCCTGCCTGGGCTCAGGGGACAGGCCACGTGGAGGCCCTTCTGTCCCGGTTCTGGATTGAACCGGGAGTAAAGGAGGGAGGCATTAGTACCGACCCTTTAGTCCCGGTTCACCAACCGGGACTAAAGGCCCTTACCAACCGGGACAATAGGCCCTTTTTCTACTAGTGGTAATAAGGTTACAAGAGAGATCAAAACATATTGGGCAAGATTGGACCTTAGTGCCCTTGAGGTTAACTTCAATCCCCACCAGAAAAAAATGGTTTAAATCTTAGCCATCAAGAACTACGTAATATGATGGGGGCACGACAATCAATGACTAGATGTTTTACATTTTTTGTTGTTGAAAATTTCTGGAATATTGATCTGGTTTACTTTGTATCGTGTTTTAGATTGAGGGATGTAAACCGGTTTCTTTTATTCCTGTTTAAGCCCACTTATCGGTCTAACAGTTCAATAAAGTTTTTTTTGGAGGGAAATGGGCTATGAAGCTAACTAAAGTGAACTAAACAGGCCTTGTGGTGCAGTTATTGCGCCATTTACATCCCTATTTAGTATGTAATTAAATGGGCCCTACACTTTTTAAGCACACCGATACAAACAATATTGATGCCTCTAAAATGCATCATGTTCTCTCAGAGATTTTGCAGTGATTGTTTTGTGTTTTTGACATGTTGTTTCTTACTTTATCACATATTTTTCGAAATTGAGAAATTTTGGTTGTTGGCTATGGCAGAGTGCCGATGTGCCGCCATGCAAAAGCCAGTGCGTGTACCTAGCTAGATTCTAGCTTGGCCTTTCTCCACTCTATTTCGTTAGTACATAACTAAGGATTTCTAACTAGCTAGGTAAGCTACCCCTGGGTTCGTCGGCGAGCGAGAGACTTCTCAATGTATCCGGGTTTGGACGTTAACTGCGACAACTTGAAGATGCTCCTAAACTTAAATTGTCAGATCTGACCTTGACTTGTAGCACACGTACCCCCAAATGAACTCGTCAAACTTTACTTCGTTAAGCTCGATGCGTTGATACACTTTATTTAACTTGTCCCATGGGCCAACAGGGTGGAGAGTTAACATTATATAGATAAAACTGAGATCCATTCATCCCAAAGTATTGTATATATCTACTCCATACGATTGGGTTTATAAGTCGGGTGCAAGTGTTTAGGAGCATAATTGGTTCGATGCCAAAAGTTGACATTGCCAATATTAGGCAAATGCGAAATGTTGGCTAGTAATTGGTTGGCTACCAATTTTTTTTGCCAATCTCATAAAAATTGTCAAATTATGACAACTGTTAATTGTGCCAAATGTTGGCTTACCAAATATTGGCAATGCCGAATGTTGGCATGAAACCAATTATGATCTAGGCCTCCGATTTGACTAATGAAATATGTATGATATGCCACAAAAGTTATATCGTTAGAAACTATATTTGACAACAAACCTAAAAATATAAATTTTGTAAAATTCCAAAAAATCCGTGCCCAACTTATAGATCCAACCGGAGGGAGTATGTAAAGAATGGAGCAATTACTCCTCTTCAGGTCAACTTTAGTAACATGCATGGGTAGCTGCAAGCTGCATCTTGCATCTCAAGTAGGCACAGAGATATACATACACATTCCTACAATTTGTGAAATCCCCAAACTTACAATTTCACAGGAGTTTGAAATCCCCAAACCTACAATTCTCTAGTAATTCTTGTGGATGTGTGAAACGACTTCGCAGGTTATCGTTAATCTAGCATCTTACAGATCTCCGTTAATCTAGCATTTTACAGATCTACCAGCGGAAGTACTGGATATGTATGTAAAGAGCGGAGCTGCTACTCCTCCTCAAGTCAACTTCAGTAGTAACATGCATGTATAAATGCATAGCCATGTTCTAGCTCTTAATTAAGATGGATTGGTCAATCCTTCAGGGGAAAAAAATGATGGGTAGATAGAAGGTCTATCTTGTTACGTAGTACGTCAACTGATGGCTATAAATTGCTCTATCATATGGACACCGCTTCCACTTGAGATCGTCTCTTGTCTTGCTCTCTGCCATATACTCATACTAGCTAGGTAGCTAAGCTGCCCCTTGCAACTAACCAATGGCGCCTTCACCAAGTAGCAGTGCAGTTGTGTTGGCCATGCTGGTGCTCCTCGTCCTGCTGGGGATGGGATGCCCAGCCGCGGTGGCAACGGCGTGCACGGACTGCGTGTCGCAGTGCAACTCGACATGCAGTGCTGCCAACTTCGCCGGGGCGGGGCCTTGCGGCGCCGACTGCACCCGGTCGCAGGCATGCTTGGGCTGCCTCGAAGCATACAAATCAAAGTGCTCGGGGCACTGCTACAGTTCTTGCAGACGCCAAACAAGTAGTGGATATGACTGTGAAGCCTCTTGCGCAAGGTCTTGCAGCAACCTCACCGGCTGGTGCGGCATCTGCGCCGAGTCGCCGACGTGCACAGCCTGCAAGGCCAACTACTCGCGTGGGTGCACATCCTGCTGCACCTCTTACTGCAAGTGCCACTGCGTCTAGCTATGACTTTCCCCACTCTACTTCGCTGGCACGTAACTAAGGATTCTGCTACTCACTCGGCGCTTCACTGAGGACCAACATGCAGTATAATTTTCTTCAACAGATAATCATAGGAGTGCATATATGTATGTGCCTCCTTTTCTACTTTCCCGTTAGCATCGATCGGTTTGTATACCGTGCTTTTAATTTCTTATTTGGATAATAGTTTGATTACTGGAACAAAAAAAAAATCATATTCTACTTGCTTATTTATTTTGAGTATATTTATATTTTCTTGCTTCAGTATGGCGTAGACAGAATATATATATATATATATATATATATATATATATATATATATATATATATATATATATATATATATATATATATATATATATATATATATATGCCATTCTTGCTTCAATATGGAATTGAAATTATCTATATATGTCATACCCCTCCAAGTATGTTTGTGGAGATAATCTTTTTCCACCTACTTGATATGTCATGACCAAATCTTAGTCTTACATACCTTTTTAATTAACATATTCTCAAGGAAGGCCGCGACAAGAAGGTTGTGGATTGGTCAAAATCAAGGCAGGTCGCATATGTATCAATTAAGATAAGAGAATGTGTTCCCTATGTGATAAGCAAAACAAAAAGGGCAAAAAGAAAGAAAAAAGAAGCAGAAAACAGAAAAGCAGAACACGTGTTCCAGTTTGGTGGCACTTGCAAAATTGTGAGAGAAACAAAAAAGCAGATAGAAACCAGAAAAGAAGGAAAATGGCACTTGCAAAATTGTGAGAGAAACTGAAAAGACCCACGTATGTAAGACATCTAGGCGTGGGACTCTGAGGGAAAGCAACATGTATGACTCGCAAAGGGCGAGATATAGCTTTTGCGTTAGCAAAGTGCTTAAAACTGGTTTTGGTTACAGGCCGGGCTGTAAGTATAACGTATGTGTAGCTATTAGTAAATCGGGTCATTTTAGTTCTAGATCCATTAATGAGCGAGAGACTTCGTCAATTTATCCACCAGGTCTGGAAAATGCTCTTGATTTCAAATCTTCACATCCTACTTTAATTGACAGCTAGATTCACTGACTCCTAAACAACCTCGTCAAAACTTTGTTAAGTTCAGGGAGTTGACTTTTTTTAACTAGTTTGTCCCCATGGGCCAACCAGGAGGTGAGTTAATAGTATACAGTAGACGGCCTGAAAAGATTAATGCATGAATGATGACTGACTTGAGGGGATCTCTTCCTTCCTTTTTTTAACTAAGTGAATTCTTTTTAAAGGAGTTCAGAATCCTCGGACTTACAGTTTCTTAGAAGCATAAAATGCGTTCCAAAGGTAAAGTTAGTGTAGGAACTTATAGATCTAACATTTTTTTCAAATACATGATGATGAGTGGAAGCTCCATAAAATTACCCATTCGGATTCTTCCTTCTACGTTACTCTAACCAAAATATCTTCAAGTATTTCTTTGGATTACCACAATTACCTCACTGATATTTTATCTCAAGAAGATCGAAACCAGTACATGGACACTGTACTTTTCTTCCATATACTCTCTAGCCATCGATGAAAATAAGTTTGAAGGTCAGCAACTATCGAGTAAGTATGCCACCAGCATTATTTCTCAATAACTGATCTGTTTCTCAAGTTGAGTTTTAGCTATCAAATTTCCATGTGGAAAATCCACTGGAAATTGTTGGTTAGGTTTCAATTTAGATAAGTTTGGCTACGTGCCAAAGGTATATAATTTGAGGGTGGAGTAGTTTACACTCGTGCGTGCGAAATGCATGTGAACTTTCAATAGAATCCAAGACACATTTCCTGGGACTGTGAGCCAGCCACCAAGATGTAATCTACTAACCCCAACCTGGAGTGCCTAATCTAGTCCTATAAGTGCAAAACCCACATGGCCACGTCCACCTCTTCTTCCCTAATCCCCTCTAATCCTCCTCCTCCGCCCCACACTTAGACCAATGAGGAAACCCCTCTTGGCTCGTGCAGGTGACTCTACGCCCTCTTCTTCGTCGTCTCCAGATCCACCAAGGACAGCCGGCATCCTCCGGTTTTGCCCAACCCCTTTGACCTCACCCCCGAGTGCGTTGTCAAATCTGGCCCCATACATGATGGCCCCGCTCGGAATCGAGCTCATGGGTGCCATGGCCAGTCCCTGTGACCTCGGCCCTTGCCTTGCCCCGTGCCCTCCGTGGCTCCGCTGCACCCCGCCCATGCATGCACAACGCGTCATGCCGTGCATGCGCCACGTGTGCACCTGCTCATCTCGCTCGTCGAGCCTCCGGTGGCCTCTAGCTGAGAGCGCGCGTGGGTCGACAACCAAGCCAGGGCATTTAGTTTATCGAATGTAGGTGTGCTTCCGTAGCGCAAAACTGAAGTGGGCGGGATTGCTGGCAGCCGCTGCATCGTGCGAAACCTCTAGCCATAGAAACCCCCCGGAGGTATGTTTTCCTTTGTTTTTCGCTGTTATGGTTCACCCATTGTGCTACGGCCGTTGCTGGCTCACTTAAGCCTTGTACAATGCCATGTGATTAGGGGATATAATTTAGGCACCCTCCTGTAGAGATAAGTAGGGGTGGAAACTGTCGACAATGCGAATATCTGATCCTATTTGTATCCGAGACATCCACATCCGAACTAAAATAGAAATGGAAATTATCCGTATCTACATTTATTTAAAAAATATATAAATAAATATGGTATCAGATTTTGACACAAATATGAATATGGAAGTGGATATATCTGTATCCGTATAAGATTACGGGAGGTAAATTTCAAAATTCTAGCCCCAATATGTCAATTATCTAATATGAAAGCCAAATAGGTGGTCAAAGTTTACTCTTTGTATGATTAAACATAGAAATTATTATGCATTAAAGTAGTATTTATTCATAAACCTATTTATCACTGACTTAGGACGCTGATAACGCCCACACGTACGTGTGGTGGGAGCAATATCTGCCCACACGCCCTATAACATACAGATTGCGCCACGTCACCACATGCGTGCATGTGGGAATCTTTTTGGATTTCAAGCTTTTAAAATGTTTTATCTCTTAAATGAGAAACCGATTGAAGATCCGTTTTCACCATTAAATCCATCGCAACGAGATCTTCCAAAACTAGATCTCATAACAATATGTTTCGACGACTTTTTTTGGGTTAAAAGTTGCCATGTCTATTGCACAGGAATTTTCATGGTGTTTACACTGAAGTTGTCATGATATGTTTTAGCTATTTTTTCTTCTACCTTTAAAAGTAATTGTGATATATTATCAAACGGGAAATTAAGAAACTAGACTTGCCATGAACCATAAACTAAAATTGCCATGGTGAATTACTTAAATTTGCCATGATACATGAACTTAAATTTGCCATGGTTCATAAAAATAATAATTTCCATAGTCAAAGTACTGAAATTGCCATGGTCAAAAACTAAAATTGCCATGATCTATAATAAAATTTGCCATGATGGATTACTAAAAACTGCCATGATCCATGCATTAAATTTGCCGTGGTTAATTACTTAAAATTGCCATGGTCAATTAATAAAAATTGCCATAAAAAGTAGTTGAAAATACAACGGTAGCTTTAAATCTATAAGAAAAAATAGATAGAACATGTCATGGCAACTTTAGTGTAAACACTATCACAACTATGGTGTAAACATCATGGTCACTTTTGTACAATTTTTTTTCATCTAAGCATATCAACATGGGATCTAGTTTTGAAGATCTTATCGAGACAGATTTAATGGTGAAAACGGAATTTTTATTGAATTTTTTAATTAGGAGATAAAACATTTTTAAGACGAAACCAAAAAGATTCCTGCTGATGTCATCTATTTCGACATGACAAAATGGATGGTAATGGAGGCGTTTGGGTCATGTTGCTTCGTGCCACACGTGTGAGTGTTAACATTAGCGTTGACTTATTGTAGTCCCTCCGTTCCAAAATATAGCATCTCCTCGGTTCTCGCACTACAACTTTGATCATAAATTTTACGAACGAGACTAACTGCGGCGGGAGCAAAAATTATATAATTGAAAACTTCTTTTGAATGCGAATTCACTGGTATAATTTTTGCTCTCAACGCAGTCGGTCTCGTTGGTTAGATTTATAGTCTAAGTTGAACATCGGAAAACGCTGGCGCACTATATTTTGGAACGGAAGGAATATGTCGCAAGTTGATTATTTCATGTCACATAGCTATCGACTAATTTTCTTAAGCAATATGTCGCAATTATTCGTATCCGTTCCGAATCGAGTAAACATTCTATGTGTATCCATATTCGAGATACATCTGATCCACATTCGTATCCATAACATCCGTATTAGCATCCATATTCATTTGGCCAGAAAAATGTCCAGATTTTGTTTTTTGTTGTTTTTTTTTATGAAATAACGGCCAGAAAAACTCGATGCTTTATTTTTGTCAAAGTAAATAAACCTACAGGATACTGTTTCCTTGTTGGAGAGGTGTAAGCGGTAAACCAATGCAAAACAATCTCTGGTTGTACATGTCTTGACGATGCTGATAGTTTTGATGTAAGGGATTCGATAAATTGCTCCAGCTGCAAAACAATCTCTAGTTTTACTTGTCTTGACGATGCTGATAGTTTTTCTGCAAGGGATTCAATCAATTGCTCTAGCTGCCACCCACCGGTAAGGTTCAACGTCTTGGACCATTTCTGTTCTTGTCCAGCTTCAATTCGGCCAGTCCCCACCCAACGCCCTGCCTTCAAACCTAATCCTACGAAATTTATTCAACCAGCACTAATCATCTTCTCCAACACGTTCTTCTCATTTCCCAAACATCAAGCTGAAGTAGACTATGCACCATAGGAGCCAATATCCACCCTCCTATAAATTTGTCACACTGGTCCTCTCTTCTGATCATCGCCACATCAAAGCTTTTGTAAAGATAGAGAGCTGGTGCCCCAAGCTTGAGTCAGAGATGGCAGCATCTGCAGAAATTGTGAAGAAGTCCAGTGCCGAGGTTCTCGAGGTGGTCACCTCCGTGTTCCAGCCGGGGAACCTTGCGGTGGAGGAAATTCAGGTGCATGGGAAAAAGGTACCGACACCACCGATACCGGTCCTGATCGTAGCACCCAAGGATGCAGGAACCTACCCCGTTGCCATGTTCTTGCACGGCTTCTTCCTCCATAACCACTACTACAAACAACTTCTCCATCACATCGCATCACATGGCTTCATCATGGTTGCACCCCAGGTCGATCATTACCATTTTCATATGTATCAAGACTTATTACTGTTTGCTGAGGTTTCTCTCTCAGAAGAGGATCTATTATAATTCTATATGCTAGCTTGCGTTGATCAACTAACTATGCATCATTTTTTAATGCAGTTCAACAACTGTATCATACCTGTGGGTGACGCCAATGACATCGCCGCCGCAGCTAAGGTCGCAGACTGGCTCCCCGACGGTCTTCCGTCCATGCTCCCTGAAGGCGTCCAGCCGGAGCTCTCGAAGCTCGCCTTGGCCGGCCACAGCCGAGGAGGCCACACAGCTTTCTCCTTGGCCTTGGGGCATGCCAAGACCCACCTAACCTTCTCCGCGCTGGTCGGCCTAGACCCTGTTGCCGGCAAAGGAAAGTCCTCTCAGCTCAAACCCAAGATCCTCACCTACGAGCCCTCCTCTTTCGACATTGACATGCCTGTGCTAGTCATTGGCACCGGGCTCGGCGAGGAGAAGAAGAACATATTCTTCCCGCCGTGCGCACCCAATGACGTGAACCACGCGGAGTTCTACCGCGAGTGCAGGCCACCCTGCAGCTACATTGTGACCAAGGACTACGGTCATCTGGACATGCTGGACAATAACGCCTCCAAGTTAATGACCTGCGTGTGCAAGGATGGGGGTGGGTGCAAGGACAAGATGAGGAGGTGCGTTTCTGGGATCATGGTGGCATTTCTGAATGCTACCATTGGTGAGAAACATGGAGATCTTGAGGCCATACTGAGAGACCCGACAGTTGCACCAGCCACGCTTGATCCGGTTGAGCACCGCCTGGCGTGAAATGGCAGCTGACTCATGCCAAAGTTAACCAGCCGCAGGTTGCTCCAATAAATAAGTTGTAATATGAGGTTTTCTATGCTCAGACCATGATAAATAAATTTGAGTAAAAACTATAACTGCTCTGATATAAATTTTCATAATTGATTATTTGTTATGTTCTTGTCCGTACTTAGAAAATACTAGCACAAATGTCTGTGCGTTGCGACGGGAGAAAAATACCAGTTCTTATGAACCACGATTTGCTCGGTCAAGGAACTATGTCAAGGGACAACGGTCGCTTATGACCACAACATATGCATAATTGGAGGAACACGATGTAGAGACATGGTGTATGATTTGGAGTAATTGAACTGATTCACAATGTTTTTCTTGGAAAAACTTTCGATCTATTTATCAAATGTCATGTTAATATAAAGAACATCAGAAGTATTAGAAATTACATCTATGTCATGTGTTACAAGATAAAATTCATCACTTCGACACTCCTAATCCAATTATTATTTTTCTCAAAAAAAAGTATAGTCAAATTTCTTTAACATGAGGAAGAATTGTTCTTTCAAGCCGACCATCTTTACAAAACGTCTAACAAAATTATGTATTTTTGTGTGGGGGGAATATATGCAGTGTGCAACTTGCGGCCCATGCTTTGCTAATGAGTAAACACGATAATGCTTTTGCAAAAACAAAGACCAGCAAATCGGCTTACAGTAGAGAGAGCTCAACATGCGTGCCTCTTCGCTATTATTCATTCATTTCCAAATTAGCTTCTCAAATCCTTTCCTTCTTTATCTGCACGTTGAAACGTCGGGTTGAAATCCTCTCTAGAGAGGCGGAAGTCAATTTTTACCCTTCACTTATTGATTTTGGAGATGACTCCTTGATACCCTGAAAGACCTATATAAGTTAGAAGGATTGGATGTAAAAAGGCGAGGTGGTACTATTTAATAGATTACACCACATTACTTTTCAGAGCAAACATTCACCTAGCTAGGCTGGTCGCTGGTAGCACAATATTACATCACCATGAGGTTGGGAGTCCAAACCAAGCCCAAACGCTCGTTTTTCTGCTGCTTTTTACCCCTATGTGGGCTCCCATGTCTAGACATACAAACTCAGAAAGCCCGGCTAGAAGCCCAGCCGAGCGACAAAGAAAATATCGAACGAAGCTGACTACGACGGCACGAAATCCTATTTGGCGCTGCAGGCGCCCGTTAACGTGTGTATGCTGCAAACGGGCGCCTGCAGCGCCCCGCGCTGGGCCAGCCCATATAGCGTTTCTCTCTGTTCTAAAAGACTAAAAAAGAGGCAGCGAAAGGAGTCGAACTCCACGACAGCGTGCTTGCGTTTTTCATTCCTTTATTATTACCTTCATCAGGTTTTTTTCCCAGTTCGCCTTTTCTTTTTTCTTGTTCTTTTCTTTGTTTTTCCTTTTTTTCCTTAAGTGCGCGGAACCTTTTTTTCAAATTCGATGAGCTTTTTCCAGTTTGATGAACTATTTTCCAAATTCGATGAACATTTATTCAAAATCGGTGAACTTTTCTTAAATTCGGTGAACTTTTTTCAAATTCAATCAACTTTTTTCAAATTTGATGAACTATTTTTTCAAATTCGATGAACCTTTTTCAAAATCAATTAACTTTTTTCGAATTTGTGAACTTTTTTTTAATTCTCATTTTTTTTCATATTTTGTGATTTTTTTCAACATCAGTGCACTCTTTTTTGTGACCTTTTACAAAAATTTGTGAACTTTTTTGAAAATTGGTGAACTTTTTTTCAACATCAATGAACTCTTTTTCACAAATTCTGAAAAAAGTTCATCCACTTTGAAAAAAGTCCATCGATTTTTTAAAAAGAGAACTAATTTTCAAAATCGGTGAACTTTTTTTAGTGCATGAAATTTTTCTAATTCGTGATGCTCTTAAATCTGTGAACTTTTAAATTTTGTTCACACTTTTTTCAAAAAAAAATCACGTTTTCCTAATATGTATGTGCAGTAAGTAGCGTTCTATGTTTTGTTCTTAAACTGCTAAGTGCTGTAGTGGTTATTCGACTTGCAAATTAGCTAAACGGCACGAGCTCTATTCCTGGCCATAGGAAGTTTTTTAGGGCGGTTTTCGCGCAACAAATTCATTTTTCGCTGCACTTCGCAGTTGTGGGCCGGCCCATCATCCTCACGCCGCAGACGCCTGCCTCGGCCGGCCATCATCGTCACGCCGTTGGCGCGTTCGTCCCCAGACGAAATTGATCCATCTATCCTCCTCGCCGGCGTGGAAGTGGTCGGTTTGACCCTTACATTAGGTCACTCACTAAGTAGGTTACATTAGGTCAATCATTCAAATGATATGAAAAAATTTATCTATTGACTCATTAAGTAAGTGCTAGCTTAATGCATAAATTTGTGCGACGTACTGTTAATCAATTTCATTGTGCACATAATATGATTATGAAATACTATAATTGATGAGCTGATTATTTTAGGGATGATGTTATATGGTGTTCGGATTGATTTTAGAATTTGTTTATAGGTGTATAGATGGAGGAGGAGACCGATTATGATGGCGGTTATTATGGCGACGAGAAGGGATCCTCATCATTGAATATGGACCAATCTACCGAGGAGAACTAGATGAGTTTGGATAAATCTTATAGTGGCAATGTAAGTGTGGTGAACGTTGATAAAAACATGAAAAACGAACAACCGCAGAGACACTTGATGATATGGATATAGATGATTCATTTGCTGAAATACGTTTAAAAATATGTAGGACAAACATAATAACTGCATGACCACCTACATGTCTTTTTTTTAAATGTGCGCAGATGATGCTGATGCGGACTATGAGAGGAATCGTGTCGATGATGAAAGTGACCAATGCGACGTTGATGCATCTCGTGAGAGCTCGAGCAAAGTTACCTCATTTGCAGTCATTTGACATCTCGGTAAGAACTAAAGAATTACCTGAAAGTGTTGTTCAACATAGATATCTGATATGCCTATGTGTTTATACAAGAACAAAGCTGCCAAAAGGAATGGGGAACTTTACATCGCTTGATGTGCTCCCAGAAACAAGATGAGACAAGATATCAAAAAAAATTATAGGATGATATAAGAAAGGACCGGGATATTTTCCTATAGCATAAATTTGAATAAATTTCTTGAAAGATGTAATGTTATTCGTCCATTACGAAGGTGGCCAAAGTTCAGTGATCTTAAACTGTGGTACTAAATATTTTCCATGATTGCGTGGGTGTCACGTTTGTTAGTAACTAGTAATAATAGAAGATGCTTATAAAAAGTGCATTCTCGTTGGAAAAAAGAATGGATAGGACGAATGTACATGAAATTTTAAATGGGAACAATGAAATCTATGTGTGTGTGTGTGTGTGTGTGTGTGTGTGTGTGTGTGTGTGTGTGTGTGTGTGTGTGTGAACACGAATGTGTTCCATGTACCGTGATTGTTACATCAATTGTATATAACGAAGGATGCATGTGCATGTTCATGGGAATACAAAAACAGGTAGGGGTTGACTTGTGCATACGTACATCACGGAAGAAATAAATATGAATAGAAAGATGTAATAAGGTTACAAGAGAGATCAAAACACATTGGGAAATATTGGACCTTAGTGCCCTTGAGGTTAAAAACTATGCCATCAAGAACTACGTAATATAATGGGGGCACGACAATCAATGACTACATGTTTTGCATTTTTTGTTGTTAGAATTTCTAGAATATTGATCTGGTTTACTATGCATTGTGTTTTAGTATCTGGAATGTAAACCGGTCCAGTTTAAGCGCATTTATCGGTCTAACAGTTTTTTTTGGAGGCAAATGAACTATCAAGCTAACTAAAGTGAACTAAACGGGCCTTGTGGTGCAGTTTATTGCGCCATTTACATCTCTATTTACTATGTAATTAAATGGGCCCTACACTTTTTAAGCGCACCGAATCAAACAATGTTAGACTATGTATAGCTTCTGTACCTATGTACGTATATGATACATATTGTAACACAACCATTATATATAATGAGATAAGCCACCCCTAGAGGGTTGTGCTGGTTCCCCAAAACTTATTGTCTTACATGGTATCAGAGCTAGGTTACGATCGCTTCCGCTTCTAAACCCTAATACCCGCACCGCCGCCGCAGCCGCCGCCGCCTTCACCGCCGCCGCCGCGCCACCGATCGCGCCGCCGCCATGTCGAGCGCCGCCACCACCGGTTCCACTGCTGCGGGCTTCCTCCCGGCCTCTCTTGCGGCTCTGCTCAACCTCCCGCTCGATGTCGTCTCTGTTCCGGCTCCGATCGGGACAAGGAGCATCGGCTCCGTCTTCTCCACGCCGCCGGCGCCCTCGCTTGGGCGTGACCTCGTGGTCCACACCGCGGCGCCGCCGTCCGCTGCGGACTCCGCAGGCGTCGTCCCGCCGCTCCTGCCGCAAGCGGATCACACTGCCCCGCTGGCGGGGTTGGCGGCGTCCGCCCCGGCCGCGGGCCTTGCGGCGTCCGCCCCGGCCGCGGGCCTTGCGGCGTCCGCACCGGCCGCGAGCTTTGCGGCGCCCGCCCTGGCTGCGGTCCCGCCTCCTCCCGCATCGGCTTCGGTGCCTCCGGCTGCCTCCATGGTGTTTGCACCCCAGGCAGCCTCCTCGATGGGATTGTCTTCGCCGCCGCCGTTTCACTTCGGTCATCTCATCACCATCAAGCTCTCCGCCGACAACTACATCTTCTGGCGTGCGCAGGTTCTCCCGCTCTTGGGGAGTCACTACCTGCTAGGCTACGTCGACGGATCGCTTCCCTGCCCACCCGCGCTGGTAGACAGCGTGCACGGTCCGGTCTACAATCCGGCCCATCGCGTCTGGACGGGGCAGGACCAGGCGAACCTCTCCTCCATCCAGGGGTCGCTCTCGCCGGCAGTTGCCGGCCTTGTTGTCTTCGCGAAGACGTCTCATGAGGCCTGGACCATCCTTGAGCGCACCTTTGCAGCACAGTCCCAGGCTCGTGTCTCTGCACTCCGTCGTCAGCTTGGAGAGTGTCAGAAGCTTGACTCCACTGCCACTAAGTTCTACAACAAGGTCAAGGGCCTCGCCGACACATTGGCCTCCATTGGACAGCCCCTCACCGACTCCGAGTTCAACTCGTTTATTGTCAATGGTCTTGATGAGGAGTATGATGCCTTAGTCGAGATCATCAACGAGCGGGGCAACTCGACACCCATGCTGGCACACGAGGTTTTCTCTTGGCTCCTTCTCACTGAGCAACGGGTCGAGACTCGCCGCACCAGGGGCACTGGCTCCCTCTCGGCCAACGCCTCCACCAAGGGTGGCCGCTCTTCTTCATCACCCCGGTCTCCCTTGGGGCTGCCACCGTCGCCCGCCTCGGCCCCCCCACCCACTGCGACCTTACCGGGGGCTGGCGGTCCACGTGTGTATCAGCTTTGTGGCCGCGATGGGCACTGGGCCTCCAAGTGTCATAAGCGCTTCCAGCGAAGCTTCTTTGGTCTTGGCAATGACGGCAAAGATACACGCAACAATGCCCGTCAGGTCGCCATGGCTGATCGTCCCGCGCCGCAGAAGCAACAGGGACACACTCAGTCCTACTCCATCGATCCACACTGGTACATGGACTCTGGGGCGACAGAGCATCTAACCAGCGAGATGGGGAAGCTTCACACTCGTGAATCCTATCATGGCTTCGACAAGATCCACACCGCCAATGGAGCAGGTATGCACATCTCTCATATTGGTCAAGCATCTCTTCTCACTAGACATGCCAATAGGAGTCTTCAGCTTCGCAATGTTCTTCGAGTTCCATCTGTGACCCGTAATCTTCTTTCAGTTCCTAAACTCACACGTGATAATAATGTGCTTTATGAATTTTACCCTTTTGATCTTTTTATTAAGGATCGGGGCACGAGGGACATTCTTCTTAGTGGGCGGTTGTGCCAGGGCCTCTACCGTCTGGAGCATCCTAGTGTCGCTCGTGTTTTCAGTGGAGTTCGGGTCTCTCCGTCATAGTGGCATGCTCGTCTTGGTCACCCGGCCACACCTATTGTCCGTCATATTTTGCGTCGTCATGAGCTTCCTAGTTTGTCTAGTCATAAAGATTTAGCAGTGTGTGATGCTTGTCAGCAGGGGAAGAGTCATCAACTTTCTTTTTCGGAGTCCAGTCGTGAGGTGAAACATCCTTTAGAACTTGTGTTTTCAGATGTATGGGGTCCTGCTCAGACTTCTGTCAGTGGTCATAATTACTATATCAGTTTCGTTGATGCTTATAGTCGCTTTACCTGGCTTTACCTTATTAAACGCAAATCTGATGTGTTTGATATTTTTGTTCAGTTTCAAAAACATGTTGAACGTCTTCTCAAGCACAAAATTGTTCATGTCCAGTCAGACTGGGGGGGCGAGTATCGCAACCTCAACTCTTTCTTTCAGTCGCTTGGGATAGCTCATCGTTTAGCATGTCCACATACACATCAGCAGAATGGTTCAGTCGAACGTAAGCATCGTCATATTGTTGAAGCTAGTCTTACTCTTTTGGCCCATGCATCTGTTCCGTTTCGGTTTTGGAGTGATGCTTTCACCACTGCATGCTTTCTCATCAACCGTACTCCTACTCGTGTTTTAAACATGAAGACTCCCATTGAGGTTCTCCTTAATGAACAACCTGATTATACCTTTCTCAAGGTATTTGGGTGTGCTTGCTGGCCGCATCTTCGTCCATATAACAAGCGCAAGCTTGAGTTTCGTTCTAAGAAGTGTGTTTTTCTTGGCTATAGCTCTCTTCATAAAGGTTACAAATGTCTTCATGTTCCCACTAATCGTGTCTATATATCTCGGGACGTCGTGTTTGATGAGCATGTTTTTCCCTTTGCCAACCTTCCTGTGTCCACTGTCGAACCACCATCCCTGCATTCATCCTCTGTTGCTTCTGACCAATTTGATGATGTTGCATACTCTCCTTTGCTGTTACCTAACCATGTTGCAGGAACCGGACGTGGAGCTCGTTTGGAGCTGTTGGAGGATTCACCATCATCATCGTCGTCTTCTGGTGGGCACGTCGATCGCCCTATGTTGCATGTCATCGATTCGCGTGCCCATGCATGGTCACCCGACGAGCCCGTCGCGCCGAGCATCTCCACTGCTCGGTCCGTTTCGCCAGCGGCCGCCGAGTCGCCCGCGGCTCGGCCCGTCACGCCGTCTTCGCCTGCGGCTCGGCCCGTCACGCCGTCTTCGCCCGCGGCTCGGGTCCTCACGTCGCCTTCATCAGCGGATCGGCCCGCGACACCGGCCGCGCCATGGCCCACTATGCCGAGCTCGCCATCGGCCCGGTCTGTGATGCCGGAGTCGCCAGCTGCTTCGTCTGCTCTGCCGGTTTCGCCGGTGGGTCGGCCTTCTTCGCCAACCGAGTCCGAGGCTATCGTGACTGGCTCCTCGTCACCGGCTGACTCGTCAACGTCACCGTCCTCCAGCCCGTTGCAGGCTGCTCCGTCGACCTCGGTGGTTCCTGTGTCCCGACCACATACACGCAGTCGCAGTGGCATTTTCAAACCTAAGGAACGTAAGGATGGTACGGTTGCTTGGTTGGCTGCTTGTTTGGCTGCTGCTGTTGCGGATCCATCTTCTGAGCCTCGCTCATATCAGGCTGCCCTGCTCATTCCACATTGGCGAGAGGCTATGGAGCAGGAGTTTCATGCTCTTCTTCGTAACAAGACATGGACTCTCGTTCCTCCACCACCACGTGTAAATGTTATTGACTCAAAATGGGTATTCAAAGTGAAGAAGCATTCGGATGGATCTATTGAGCGTTACAAAGCACGACTTGTTGCTCGCGGTTTTCGGCAGCGTCATGGTCTTGACTATGAGGACACCTTCAGTCCTGTCGTCAAGCCTACCACTATTCGGCTTCTTCTCTCCATTGCTGTTTCTCGTGGTTGGTCACTTCGTCAACTTGATGTGCAGAATGCTTTTCTACATGGATTTTTGGAGGAAGAGGTTTATATGAAACAGCCACCTGGTTTCTCTGATCCTGATCGTCCTGACTATATCTGTCGTCTTTCCAAAGCACTATATGGTTTGAAGCAAGCTCCTCGTGCCTGGCATGCCCGCCTTGCCTCTGCCCTTCATGCTCATGGGTTTGTGCCGTCTACTGCTGACACTTCGTTATTTCTTCTACAGAAGCCAGAAGTCACTATGTATCTTTTGGTATATGTCGATGATATTATCCTTGTCAGCTCTTCTCAGTATGCTGCTGATGCTCTTGTCTGCTCTCTTGGTGCTGATTTTGCGGTCAAAGATCTTGGGAAGCTTCACTACTTTCTTGGAGTTGAGGTCACTTCTCGTGCTACTGGTCTTGTCCTTACGCAGAAGAAGTACTCCTTGGAGTTGTTACAGAGAGCTGGCATGCTGAAGTGCAAACCGACCACCACACCCATGTCGTCTACCGACAAGATAACAGCTGTTGATGGTGAGCTTTTGTCTCCTGCGGATGCCACAGAGTACAGGAGCATTGTTGGTGGACTTCAGTACTTGACGATCACGAGACCAGATATCTCTTATGCTGTTAACAGGGTTTGTCAGTATCTTCAGGCTCCCAGAGATACTCATTGGGCTGCTGTTAAACGCATTCTTCGTTATGTTCAGTTCACCCTGACATTTGGTATGCATATTCGGCCGACTTCCTCTCGGGTCCTTTCGGCCTTCTCTGATGCAGATTGGGCTGGTAGCCCAGATGACAGGCGATCCACGGGGGGTTATGCAGTATTCTTTGGCTCTAATTTGATCGCCTGGAGTGCTCGGAAACAGGCTACTGTGTCACGTAGCAGTACTGAAGCTGAGTACAAGGCTGCGGCTAATGCTACTGCAGAGATTATTTGGGTGCAGTCTTTGCTTCAGGAGTTGGGTTTGTCTCAACCACAGCCTCCTATTCTTTGGTGTGATAACATCGGTGCTACATACCTTTCTGCAAATCCAGTATTTCATGCCCGAATGAAACACATTGAAGTTGACTATCACTTTGTACGGGAACGTGTATCACAGAAGCAACTCCAGATCAAGTTTATCTCATCTAAGGATCAACTTGCAGACATCTTCACTAAGCCTTTACCGCTGCCACAGTTTGAGGCTTGTAGGCGCAATCTTACCCTTCTCAGTTCTTTAGAAAGTGGCTAAGATTGAGGGAGGGTGTTAGACTATGTATAGCTTCTGTACCTATGTACGTATATGGTACATATTGTAACACAACCATTATATATAATGAGATAAGCCACCCCTAGAGGGTTGTGCTGGTTCCCCAAAACTTATTGTCTTACAAACAATATTGATGCCTCTGAAATGCATCATGCTCTCTGAAAGATTTTGCAACGATTGTTTTGTGTTTTTGACAGATTATTCTTACTTTATCACATATGTTCCAAAACTGAGAAATCTTGGTTGTTGGCTATGGCAGAGTGCCAATGAGCCGCCATGCAAGGCCTACTGCACCGGCGTACTGTAAAAGCCACTGCGCGTACCTAGCTAGCTTCTAGCTCCGCCTTTCTCCACTCTACTTCGTTAGTGCGTAACTAAGGATTTCTACCCCTTGGAACTAACTAATCAACCTGGGTCACAACAATGTACACTGGGTCATTTTTGTTCTAGGTCCGTCGGTGAGCGAGAGACTTGTCAATGTATCCGGGTTTGGACGTTAAGTGCCACAACTTGAAGATGCTCCAAATCTTAAACTGTCATATCTGACCTTGACTAACCCCTAAATGAACTCGTCAAACTTTACTTCGTTAAGCTCGAGGCGTTGATACGCTTTATTTAACTTGTCCCATGGGCCAACAGGGAGGAGAGTTAACATTATATAGATAAAACTGAGATCCATCCATCCCAAAGTACTGTATATATCTACTCCATTCGGTTGGGTTTATAACTCAGGCACAACGGTTTTGGAGCATAATTGGTTCAATGCCAAAAGTTGGCATTTCCAATATTTGGCAAATGCCAAATGTTGGCTAGTGATTGGTTGGCTACCAATTTTTCTTCTCAATCTCATAGAAAGTTCCAAATTTTGGCAACTTTTAGTTTCGCCAAATGTTGGCAATCCAAGTATTGGCATCAAACCAATTATGTTATAGGCCTTCGATTTGACTAATAAAACATGTATGATATGCCACAAAAGTTATATTGTTAGAAACTATATTTGATAACAAACCTAAAAATATAAATTTTGTAAAATATAATACCTGTTTCTCTAAATTGAACACCTAAAAATCCGTGCCCAACTTATAGGTCCAACCGGAGGGAGTATGTAAACAATGCAGCAATTACTCCTCTTCAGGTCAACTTTACTAACATGCATGGGTAGCTGCATCTCAAGTAGGCACTTAGATATACATACACATACCTACAATTTGTGAAATCCCCAAACCTACAGTTTCACAGGAGTTTGAAACCCAAACCTACATGGGACGATGACAATAGCTTCGCGTTAATTCTTTTCCACAGGAGTTTGAAATCCCCAAACTTACAATTTCCTAGTAATTCTTAATATTTTTCATTAAATAATCATACGAGTGCATATACAAACAGATTATGAGGAACCGTCTGGCCTCTGTTTAGTTTTCCTGCAATCCACTACCCAATCTCCCCACTATCTTGCTTAGGGAGATACACTACTTTGAAGAAGTAGAACCGTCTGGCCTCTGTACAAAACATGGCCAGTAGCTGCCCATGTTTCTTCTTACTTCCATGTGGAACCGAGCGTGTCGCCTGAAGAAATACCATACAGGAAATGTGTGCCATTTGGTGAGCTGAAAGATCTACAATGATGATTCATCCAATTTTGTACCCACTATATAACCGTTCATACGTCCAATTCTTGAAACAGTAAGTTTGGCAATTGGCTTACAAATACAAGGCTCTACTCAGTGGTATGTTCTTGGGGCATGCTGCAAGCATCTGTATTGATAGGCCTTCCACATGAAAAAGACAGCCGCAGAGAATCCTCAATGACGTTCGAAGGAGAACCAACTGACACAGAAGATGAAGCCAAAGAGAAAGCTGCCCAAGTAGCTTTGGAATGTATGTGTGTAGATTACAACATTTCTATCAATGACCATAACTACTACTCCCTCCATTGTTATATACAAGGCCACAAACTCATTTTATAGGTACCAAGATAAAATTTAATGCATAGTTTGCAGGTCAACCTTTTTTTGTTTAGTGAGATCATTAATACGCAACATGCATGCAAGAAAACTGAATGGAGGAACTAGTTAGTGTCATTATGATGACATGCATGCAAGCATTAAGCAGGTTGCTAGTACGAGGAAATATCATTAATTCTTTTCTCGATTATTGTTTGTGGCCTTGTATAGATGCGAAGCGTATATCGCATAGTGGCCTTGTATAAGTAAATGGAGGGAGTATGCCCTTGAAGTCACAAAGGAAAGAATATTTAAGGCAAAAGAGAAAAGCCAAACAATGATTTTAGCAAAGATATGCAACAATTTCTCTGATGTGTTGCCACTTCACATGTATCCTCAACATCCACATTGCAAGGATCCAATCATCACATACACAGGAGTATATCCACATGCCGGGCGTGTCCAGGAATTTGCAAAAGCTCAGTACCATTTTATTATAGGCACTAATCCTGCATGTGGTTATACCAGGATGATCCGATCCAGCAAAAACTGCTTGCGACTTCTTATCACAGTGTGTTTGTATCTGCATGTACAAACTCACTATGTAGGGTGAGTTGTATATGGTTTCAATAAGTAGTTCTTGTTAGAGGTGTGCTAATGTTAATCGTTCTCTTTGTGTCCATTCATATGCATGGTTATAACAAATCTATTTTTTCGTCATCTTTAGCTTTTCTATGTACTGTTGTGCCTCTCTTTAATCGATAGCGACTGACTATTTATTACTCTATTGCTTCGACCACAGTCCACATAGTCACGACTAATCGACGGGCGCGGCGTCTCACGGTGCGGGCTAAGCTAGTATTATATTAAGGATCTAGCGAGTGCACCGGGTTGAGCACAGTTAAGCCCTGAGTGCACACCCTCTTAAAGACCTGGTCGTTTGTATGCAAAACCATTATGTAACTTTTAGCTAGTACAAATTTGGTTTGTGCTGAGAAAACAATTTGATTATGACCCCACTAGGTCTTGGCTGGATGATCTAGGCCAAAATGTGGGCATAATTCTACCTGAATATTGTCTCTGGCAGTGTGTCTTGGTAATGTGTAGCATAATTGAGGAATTATTGTTAGATTAGATGCCAAGTGTCTTGGTAATGTGTAGCATAATTCATTTGACGAGTGAGTTAAGTTCACGGAGAAGTTCTATGG
>NC_041390.1:1522895-1528224 GCF_002162155.2 Triticum dicoccoides | reverse complement strand
ATGGGGACGCATTGAATTGCATGCCTTGACTTGTGGGTCCATATGAGGAACTGTACAAAACAGACAAACATTGTGCGTCTGGTACAAAATGCCTATCCGCGAACAGCCGTCAACGGTGCCCCCCACATACATTTCTCCCCATTTCTGACACCATACGTACGGACGCTTACCATTGTGTATTTCTCATTTGTTCTGTCCCATGTAGCGAAATCAATAATGCATAGCACAAATCCCAAAGCACATCTAAACAATACAGATATCAGGATCAACTAGACCCGGGAGCCAAAACGCCACTCCCATTTCCTGTGCACTACTTTCCTTTCCTTTAATGTTCAAAAAAAACTTCCGTTTTGTTTAAATCTTACCTTTGGACCACTCTGAAATTGAGTTTAATTCTTAATTGGCCCACCCGCCCACACACATTAATTCTTCTTTCTGCCTTTCCTTCGTTTTCAGTTGTACTGGCTTTGCCCACACACCTTAATTCTTCTTTCTTACAGGGATAATTCCACTTCTGGCATCAAGCCTCACCATCTCCTTATTGCTTTCCAAGGCAGCTTGTTGATTACATAGAAACTCACATACGCATGTAAACTGATGAAATTCAATCTAAGGGAGCATGCACGTGTATGTATAAGTTTTTTCCCCATGAGATAGAGAGAACTGGAGGAGAGCTCTGTGGACCAAGCTAGATGTGCAGAAGTCCATCGGTAGGAAATTAGCTTGATGGAGAACAGTAGCTGACACGAACACGTATTATGTATACGGAGAGGCCGGCCATGTGGGATTTTCTTTTTCTTTTTGTTGCATCCACGTTGCTAGCAAGGTGGTTTGACTCCATCTCTTGCACGTACCTCCGTCTATTTAATTAACCTATCCTGATTTGCTTTCCGCCAAGCTTGTGAGGATCACGGTCAAGCTCGTGAGAATCAGCTTTAGGTGGTTTTATGAAAAATTTCATGATGGACAAAACTAAAAATTCCACCTCACTTTATTGGTAGGTATAGCTATGTACATACCCCCAGACACTATAAGCAACAAATGTCTAGCCTAGAGCCGCAACTAATAGTTAGGCACTGGTCGGCAGGCCATGGTGGATATGGAGAGCCGCAACTGGAGGAGACGGCGGCGAAGATGTGCACCGCCGCAGGCAGGATGCCTATTTACTCAGTAGTATAGTTTCCTTCCCGATTAGTTTTAGGGGCCGGTACTTTTTTCTGAACATTGGATTGTGTGAAAGCTGACACACATAAATAGTATCACACGTGTCACATGGCATATGTGGTAAGCTATAAAAAAAATATAATGAAGTATCACACGTGACGTAAGACTCGTGACATATGACGCGTGACGTAAGATGCGTGACGGCAGTATGGAATAACCGATTGTGTAGACCAGATTTTGGTGACATTCTCATAAAAAAATCAAGATGGAATAAGAATGTGATGGACGTACGAAACGAGCTCTTATTGGCTATATTATGTTCGCAGAATATTTTCTTGTCTGTTGTGTAATCAATGCAAAAAGAATTGTGAGCTAGGCATGAATGAGGGCGTGTTACACGTGAATGTGATGTTGCTATCAAAGTATGCAGTTGGAAAACGTAAATAAACAGAATAGCTAAGCTAGCGCTATAGTGTGGACTGAGTCTTCAGCTGACTCAATACTGCCATCCCAATTATATTAGCTAAGTGCTTCCAGCTTGTAGAAACCAGTGCCCACAGTACATTTCTATAAGTAACACTATGTACTATATATAGACAATCGGCATATATATAGAAATCCACCGTTGATCTTAAAGTACGTTGATTGAGTCGTGTGTTTTGTCTTATATATTTCCTCAGAATCCTAATGGGCTAGCCGAGTTTCAAACCAATACTACTCCCTCCGTTTCTAAATATAAGTCTTTTTAGAGATTCTACTTCCAGGAACACAAGTATATTTCCCTTCTAATATGGACTACATAAGGAGCAAAATGAGTAAATCTACACTTTAAAATACGTCTATATTCATCCATATGTAGTTCATATTTAAATCTCTAAAAAGACTTATATTTAGGAATGGAGGGAGTAGATTGAATTTATGTTTTTTAAGATATTTTATATGACCTTATCCCGTGGAGTTTGTTGGGATCATATAATTTTCAAAATTCGAGCCATGCTTATCCTCACACCATCCAAAGGAACGCACCAATAACCATCAGGAATTTTGATATATTTTACATACAATGTGGCCATCATCCTCTTGTTTCGGAGGAGATCTCCACCACCTGGTGTGTCCAATTTTCTCCCAGGAGATCTGGCAGTTACGCCATCAGATTCATCAGCTTGTCATGATTTCAGCAAAGAATCAAAGCTCTGATCATGCTGTGCAGTTGCAGTAGCTATCACAAAGATACGAGATGATTCAAAGCAAAATATTGATTAAAAGCTATCCAACTAACCAGTTGACATTTATTCTTAACCAGTACTATGGATGCGTGCATCACATGATGCATGGGTCCCTTCTGAAAGAAAAATTATTGTACATATGGCTGGGCAAAATGACAGAAGCGATTAAGACCGCATCAGGGCAAGTTGTTAAATTACACGCTACCACTACCATATGAGCTACTCCCTCCGTCCCATAATATAAAAACGTTTTTGACACTACACTAGTGTTAAAAACGTTCTTATATTATGGGACAGAGGGAGTAGTATATTCACGCGCATACCTGTATGAGGATATTGTAATTGCAATGCTCCTCCTTCAGTCCCATCACATTGATCCCCACCATTTCTCGATCTCACTGATGTCACACTGATTCCCTACCATTGAAGTTATCTGAGGAGTGGGCCCGAGTGCACACAGGTATTTCTCGTATATATATACCTGAGCATATCCGCCACATAGCAGAAGCACAGCTGCCGACCAATTCAAACAGTGCACCACAACTATGGAGCATCACTCAGCCCTAAGGCATATATCCTTTCTCCTCCTCCTCCCTCTCCTGGCCAGCATGCATTATGGTCAGGCGAACCCTGGTCCTCGCTTGATCCATTCCATCTTCAGCTTCGGCGACTCGTATGCCGACACTGGCAACTTTGTCAAGCTCGCTGCGCCTGTGTTTCCGGTCATCCCTTTCAGTAACCTCCCCTATGGGGAGACCTTCTTCGGTCGCCCCACCGGCCGAGCCTCCAATGGCCGCATCATCATGGACTTTATTGGTATATATACTTATGCTTCTGTCCTTTGTCTCAAGTTAGCTAGCTTTCAGTTTTTGTTAGAGAGCACGCTATAGATAGAAGGTAGTGTCTATGATTGATCTATGAACTCTGGCAGCTGACGAGTTCGGGCTCCCTTTTGTCCCCCCGATTCTCGGTGAAGAAACTAACTTCACCCATGGAGCAAACTTCGCTGTCGTCGGCGCTACGGCACTCGACCTAGCCTACTTCCACGAGAAGAACATCACAAGTGTACCCCCTTTCAACAGCTCCTTAAGCGTGCAGCTCGACTGGTTCCAGAACCTCAAGCCCACCTTGTGCTCAACACCACAAGGTACCAACTCCACTCAGTTATATGTTTATATGTCATGCATGATGTAGTCTGCATTGAATGACAAATTGGCTATTAAATTCTGTTTTATCGATCTTCAGGTTGCAGAGACTATTTCAGGGGATCCCTCTTCTTTATGGGAGAGATCGGAGGGAACGACTACACCTTCATCATGGCCTCCGGCAAAACCTTTGGCCTGGTATACGTCCGAGACGTCGTACAAGCCATCTCAGACGGCGTTGAGGTACCAATTCTTTTGTCCCGGCCGGCCTGGAAGACAAATTATATGTATTACAAAATTAATTAACTGGTTGCTTGGTTTAATTTTCTCACACCAAGCGAGCTAATTAAGCCTAAGGGAAATGCTTGCCTTTGTTGTTTTGTTTTGCATGTAGCAACTAGTTAAGGAGGGAGGCAGGAACGTGGTGGTGCCTGGGCAACCGCCAATGGGGTGCATTCCCATCGTTCTGACCTTGTACGCCAGCCCGAACAAGACACACTACGACCGCCGGGGGTGCCTGATAAAATACAATGCTCTAGCGCGCTACCACAACAGACTGCTGGTGGCGGCCGTGTATCGGCTCCGGATCAAGTACCCCCAGGCCAAGATCGTCTATGGTGACTACTACACTCCAGTGATAGAGTTTCTCAATGAACCAACAAGATACGGTAAGCTACAAAAGATGATTGAATGACAAAGCACAATTTTTACTACTTGCTGATTCAGGGACCTCGCAGGGTTTAGTGCTTCGTCGGGGCTCCAGGTGTGCTGTGGAGCAGGTGGGCCATATAACTACGACATGACAGTGGCTTGCGGGTTTCCTGGCGCGAGCGCATGCACTAACCCCGACACGCACATCAACTGGGACGGTATCCACCTCACGGAGTCTGCATATAGGCTCATCGCCACCGGTTGGCTCTTGGGGCCCTTACGCACATCTGCGCCTATTCTGGAGGCCATGTCAGGATCTCAGGATCTCAAGACATGTTCAATCTTATAAATCAACACCTTGAGTTACGCTAGCTAGCTCCTGAGTAGGAGTACTAGCTAGCTGCAACCGACGCTGGTCTCTTGAAGCTCTATCCCTACGGCTGCAACCTTTATCTGCATGCATGCTACTCGTTCAATAAACAAGCTCCACACTTCCTAGCTAAAGTGAGTGTGTGTGTGTGTGTGTGTGTGTGTGTGTGTGTGTGTGTGTGTGTGTGTGTGCGCGCGCGTGCGCTTATGGTTATAATAGTGTGAGACAGACATAATCGCCGCTCAAGTATAAATGAAAGCAGTATGGTATATGTAAACCCTGAATTCATGTCTGCTATTTCCTTTCCATATGACAATCTGAAGGATATCCTTTTATGTATGCCTTTGATAGTACTAGTGGGGGTGATTTGTTCTTTGGGGGAGGGCAGGCCAACTGAGAAAGATGGATTTGTGGTGGTATATTTGTTGTCATATTTTCTTGCTTGCTTCTCTAAGAATGTATGTAAACTGCTGGAAGCCTTTGAACAAATTGCTAAATTAATTAATTAATGTCATCCTTATTCTAGTTTGTTCTAGTTTTTACTGCTCTATGATGGAGCAAGAGGTATATGTAGAAAACCTAGGCTTAAGCGTATGCTATGTGCAGGGACGCGTGCGTATTAATAAAGGGCTCAAAGGCCAGGGGATTACAGGAGTTGGCTAGGCTTAGAATTGATCTCCAAGTTAACTAACAAGATTGGGATCATATCTCTAGCTTAACCAGGTTGTTACAACAGAAACACGCACGCACACATTACAATGTTTAACACCACC
>NC_041390.1:1520301-1522696 GCF_002162155.2 Triticum dicoccoides | reverse complement strand
CACAACTATCTAAGTTGAGATTTTGCCTAAAAGCATCTAATTGTCACAAGGTGAGGGGTTTAGTAAAGCCATCCGCCACCTGATCGCGAGCAGGTATGAATGTGATATTCAGCAGTTTGTCAGCCACTTTTTCTCGAACAAAGTGATAGTCAATCTCAGTATGCTTTGTCCTGACATGAAAAATAAGGTTAGCAGATAAATACGTAGCACCAAGATTGTCACAACAAAGTGATGCTGCTTCTGGATGAGAGACACCCAACTCTTTCAACAAGTTCTACACCTAAATAACCTCAGCAGTAGCATTTGCTAGGGTCACTAGTAGAAAAAGGGCCTAATGTGAATCACATTAGTCCCGGTTTGTAACAAAACTGACACTAATGTGTCCATTAGTGCCGGTTCCAACGGCTAGGCGGGGGGAGCTAATTAGTACCGGTTCGTGCCACGAATCGGTACTAAAGATGCTGTGACAGGCTGTGGCCAGACTAGGGCCCCACCAGCACCTTCAGTACCGGTTCGTGGCATGAACCGGTACTAGGGCTTTTTAGTTGTTTCATTTTGCAGCTGTTTTTTAGTCCCACCTCGCCAAGCGAGAGGCACTAGCAGCGGTTTATAAGCCTTGAGTGCAGAGATGATGAAGGAGAGGCGCAATGCTCACCTGCACACGTTGTTAGCTTCAGGCCTTGAGGAAGTGGTGTAGACTGCACGGAGCTATAAGGGTTTCGGACGAAAACTACACATAGCTCTGTGCAGTCTATACTATTTCCTCAAGGCCTGAAGATAAGCAACGTGCAGGTGAGCATTACACATCTCTTTTATTTTTAATAACTCATTTTAACTCCGGATTTTTTTGCCTTCATTTGCTATTTTTAATGCATTTACTGATTTGTTTTGAGCTAAATGACCCTGAAATTGAAAAGCACTACAAATAAACTCTGAAAAGGTTGAAACTTGGCATGGTATATATAATCATTTCACCCACGTAGCATGGGCAAAAAAGTAGAGAGGGTTACGACAAAAACTGGATGCACTTCGTGTAAAAACTGGACAATCTCTTTCGAAGTATCAGGGTTTCGAACGAAAACTCATCTGTTACACCGGCACTTCAAAATTTTAATAACTTATTACAACTCCGGACTTTTTTGCGTTCATCATGCACCATTCATAGCCACGTCATCAACTTTCAACCCTTTCTGACATAATTTGCTATTTTTAATGCATTTACTGATTTGTTTTGAGCTAAATGACCCTGAAATTGAAAAGTACTACAAAAGGAAATCTGAAAAGGTTAAAACTTGGCAAGATATCATCATTTCACCCGCATAGCATGGGAAAAAAATAGAGAGGGTTACGGAAAAAACTGGATGCACTTCGTGTACAAACTGGACAATCTCTTTCGAAGTATCAGGGTTTCAGACGAAAACTCATCTCTTACACCAGCACTTCAAAATTTTAATAACTTATTACAACTCCGGACTTTTTTTGCATTCAGCATGCACCATTCAAAGCCATGTCATCAACTTTCAACCCTTTCTAGCATAATTTGCTATTTTTAATGCATTTACTGATTTGTTTTAAGCTAAATGACCCTAAAATTGAAAAGCACTACAAAATGAACTCTGAAAAGGTTAAAACATGGCATGGTATCATCATTTCACCCGCATAGAATGGGCAAAAAATTAAAGAGGGTTACGGCAAAAACTGGATGCACTTCGTATACAGACTGGACAATCTCTTTCGAAGTATCAGGGTTTCGGATGAAAACTCATCTGTTACACCGGCTATTCAAAAATGTACTGTATGGAACTAGCTACTTTATTTTTAGTGGTTCACACAAATTTCAAATACTCCAAATTTAAACTATTCAACTTTTTTGTAACTAAAGCAAAAATATTCACAAAGAAACTCTAAATACAGAAAAAAAAACTATATAAAAAATTATTTGCACGCTGCCCAGTGGGCCTGCTGGCCTTGGGCGTGGTTATTTTGGCCCATAAGGCCCAGCAGGCTCACAGGACAGCGCGGAAAAGTTAGGCCCAGAAGCCTGCTTTAGAGAGGAGCTCAAAGGAGCAGCCGCGGCTAGGTTTATAAATCAGTGCGGCTACCCTTCGCTCGGCGAGGTGGTACTAAAGGCGGGTCTTTAGTACCGGGTTGAGCCACGACCCGGTACTAAAGAAGGTGTGCTTCCAACCGCTCGGGCTGCCAAATTTGACCTTTAGTACTGGTTGGTGGCTTCAACCGGTACTGAAGGCCTCTCCTATATAAACAGCACTTACAAAAATTTTAGTTAGTTTTTGTTCATCTGCTTCGTCGCGCCCGTCCCTGCGCCGCCCCCGTCGCGCGCGCCACGTCATTGCCGCCCCCATCGCGCGCGCCCCATCGCCGCCCCAGCCCGTCC
>NC_041390.1:1512105-1520131 GCF_002162155.2 Triticum dicoccoides | reverse complement strand
GCCGCCCCGGCCCGTCCCCGCCGCCTCGCATTGCCAGCCATCGCCCCGCTGTAAGATCGACCGCGCGCCCCGGCCTGCCCCTGCCGTTCGCCGGCGGCCTCTGTGCACATGCACACACACGCACACACGCAAGTAAACACACACACACACACAGAGTACACACACACACATTATTCTTAATGATTTTTTTTCTGTTTTCTGATTTTCAGTTTATTTTACTTTTAGTTTATATAAATGTTAGATTATATATATATATATGTTAGATATTAATGTCAAATGTTAGAAGAATTAGATAGAAATATATGTTAAATATTAATGTCAAATATTAGATGAATTAGCTAGATATTAACGTTAGATGAGTTAGTTTTTTATCCACCCTTTTATTTTATTTTTCTATCTCGCTTATGGAAAATAAAGTAGAAAAAACCCACGGAAAAAAGGGCTACCCGTTTTTCACTAATTATAAGTGTTCTTGAATTTAAAAAACCTTTCTAAAATATTCATGAATTTTTAAAAATATTTTCATTCATTTTACAAATGCTCTTGATTTATAAATGGAAATGAAAAAGGCGAAATATTGAAGACGAAGAAATAATGGGTGGAAAAGATATAAAAATAAAATGAAAAAGGGAAATAAAACGAAGAAACCTGACTTAGAAGCACATGAAAACCTTGTAGAACCTTTCTAAAATCAAGAAAATATGCCCCTTACACGGGCCAACCCACTTATGGCCAGGTTGAACCTAACAATATTGTTGGATGGCTAGGAGGACACTGATATCCCCGGCCCACCAGTGTTCAAGTCTTGGTGTTTGCATTTATTCCTATATTTATTTCAGAATTTAGGGCGATACACTTTCATTGGGAGGAGGCGTTCCCGTCGACGATGAGGCGCCTAAGATGACTTCATAAATTTCAAGATGATATGTCAGCTCAGTCTCTCGAAGGTGCTAATAGGGGTAGGGTGTGGTTGTTTGCATTCATAGGGGTGAGTGTATGCTCGTATATGAGCTCTTACATCTGTACAGTGTTAAAAGAAAAAAATAAGTTCGGTTTGCATATTTCTCCATGCAGTTTAACATTTCCATATACCCGCAAAAAACTATTTGCTGATTTTGTATATATTTTCGGCCTTCCTTCTTCCAGCGAAGCAGTGCAGCTACAGAATAGACATATGTCTATGTTTATCCTTACCCTACATGTATAGGTTGCTGAAATGTGTACTGTATTCATGGGGTGAATACTTGTTGCTACGGGAGTACCTCACTTAGGTGCTCCTAGTTTTCAAAATGCACTTTTAAATGTTTCAAAAAATTCCAAAGAAAATTGTGGACGTTAGCATCACATGAATGTGCAATCCCCAAAAATTTCAACTCAAAATTCCAAATACACATTGAGAAATAAAAAAGACTAATCCGGCATGAATGTTCTGCAGACACTATGGTCCACGTCCCGTAGGACCAGATATTTTCCCTCTCTTCACGATTAAGATCTCCATGAAGATTAACGACTTCAGCGCAACCAACTGACTGGATGATGATAATTTTGGATGTTGTGGGTATGCATGTGCAAACACACAAACGACTTCGATGATGATTCTAGAAAGTTAGGGTATTTTTTTGACAAAAGGAATATATTAATATCATGGAGATACTAATTACACCTAGACTCTACAACCATGAAATGTCTTAAAGACATTACAGATGCACACAACAGAAAGACAAGAAGAAGGCAATGAAAGATCCCGCTACAATGATCAATTCCCTGTAACCACAGGAGTCTTAATTCTCCAAAAGTGACGCCTCCAAGAAGGAAGCGCCGTCGTTGCCCGATCGTAGATTTTAGGTTTTCACCGTCGAGAAAATCCGCGTGCTCAAAACAATGCCGTCAACAAGGCAACTGCCAGGCACAATTAATTAAGGCCAGACCTTTGTTTTTATCCTGAAAACTAAGACTCTGTGCTCTTCTTATGTTGCCATCCCACTTGTCGATGCCGTTGCTACGAGTCACGAATCACCAAGCAAAGTCCTCATTGCCGCGAAGACTCGATCCGCCATTACAAGGCCTTAGGCCTCAGCCACCATGACGTTCTCCGCCAGTGTCCCATAAAGTCGATAGACAACAATGCTTCACGTCATGCTCTCCTAAAGCCAAACGGGCTGAAATAGGGGCGCACACGACCAAATCCCATCCGATCCAGCAGTCAACAGGCGTCAAGCACTCAATGGAGATCTTCGCCGGAGCTTTCCGGAACTTGTCATTGGCCACATCCATGAGGGCCGACATCAAGCAGAACATTGTTTTGGCGGAAGAAGAACCCTAGGACCGACTACATTATACAAGCAAAACCAGCAGGCCCCCACGCCGTCGGCCAGAATAGTGGAGGAGAAGGCAACTGCGGCGCTGCCTGTGCAGATGCGCCACTCACCCCTACCTCACCGCTCTAGCACGCCAGGCCACGGCAACCAGTGCCATGATCTCGTGGCGACAACCGAAGGGCAGCGTTGAGGCGACGATCTAGGGTTTCCGAAAGATCCCCCAAATCCACGCGCCTCCATTGTCAGATCATCAGCACGGGAGATCATCATCGCCACCCCGACGCAGGGGTGCCTCCCTAGTCGCCGCGCGTCGACAACCGCCGCCGCCGCTCCAGCAGCTCCCGTGATTGCGTCCAATGTACCACCAACCCCAGCCACCATCGGCAGCTAGGCCCACCGCTATCGCGGCAAGGCTGGCGGCAACGGCGGTGAGGGGAGCCAGAGATGGGAGGGCTTCTGGCGGCGCGAGGGTTTCGCCACCGGTGTCACCCTAGAGAAGAGTAATCATACATTAAGATATATTTGTTAACGAGATTCACCAAAATGGCTACATCTTCAAGGCATGACTACCAATGTAGTACAGATTGAGCTCTTGGGCCGTTAGACAATGCTCGGACTACCGTGTCACGGTCCTATCGCCCCTGCCACGGGCCTGGATCGTCCCTCTCGTATTCTCTATTTTGCCTACGGTTTATTTCTAGTCTATTTCGTTACCCTGCAGTGGTGCCCTTATATAGTAGGTCTGGATTAATGCGTCCGACTCAAACAGGTAACCCACCGCTAATTACAAATCCAAACATAGAGGAACTCGTACACCAAATATTCAACACATGTTTTTAACACTCCACATTGGCAAATCTGACCTCGCCACCTTGAAGCGGCCATCCATGAATCTATGTGTTACATTCGACTTGAACCACTATTCATGTTACATTGGACTTGAACGACTATTCACGAGCTCCGCTAATACTTCCTTGACATCACATGACACCATCTAAAAGGTAATCACACATTTTTCTCCATGATAGCCAAATCTCACACGAAAATTGAGTTCTTCTCCATTCTTGTTTTGTGTTCTCAATTTCTTGGAGTATCCGACCAACGCCATCACGCACTGACCATAAAGTCACCATAACCGACAACACCGATGTATCGTCACCCTGATAGCTTCTTCCTGATAAATTGAAGAAGCTATCAAGGCACAAATCTAGTACTTGCTGATGCTGCTCCACCATCCTCCCTACACTTCGTCTAATGAACAAGTCAGACCACTAGTGTTTACCGCACGCCTCGCCGCTATTACCAGGTTGAGCCCATGCTGTCATGGTCAAGTCTTTTGGGTAGTTAGCCCACACCACCTTAACCCCCACTACCAAGAACATCTAGTCATCTCAAACTGATGTTGAATTTCACGTATCAGTCAGACCACTTGGCCAGAGCCCAAACAACATGTCCCTTGTTTTTGGCTGAAATACGGTTCGACCGTTAAATTGCACCGCGGTCTGTCCATTAGCAGAGTGAAGTCTTCCATCAGTGCCACGTTCAAGATGACTGCGTGGTAAATGATCCACTAGTAGAAAAAGGGGCTTTCGTTCGGGCCTGGCCAGCCCATTAGTCCCGGTTCTGCCACAGACCGGGACCAATGGAGGCATTTGTCCCAGTTCGTGAACCCAGGGGGCCAGCCGGGGCCTCGTGGGCATTGGTCCCAGTTCGTCTGGGCCCATTTGTCCCGGCTCTTGGCACGAACCGGGACCAATGGGCCTCACTCCTGGCCCACAACCATTGGTCCCGGTTCGTGGCAGGAACCGGGACAGAAGGATGGCCTTTAGTCCCGGTTCAGCCACGAACCGGGACAAATGAGCTGCCTATATATACCCCATCGCCGGCGAGCAGAGCACTCCACAGTGCTCTGTTTTTTGCTGGCCGGCGAGGAAGGGCATTTGGGTGCTCTAGCTCACCTCTTATGCATGTGAGGTGTTCGCTGAAATGCCCGAGCCACACTAGTTAAGCTTTCTCCTCTCGAAGCTCGACCCCCGAGCTCCATTTTCCCGAGATTTGTCTAGGTTTAGCGGTCCATCACGCCCCGTCCTCGTCTTCACCGCGTCGATCGCCAGCGCCGATCTCGTCGCCGGCACCACCGTGGTGAGCCTCTTGTTCTTATCTTCTTTCTGAAAGAAAAAAATCTTACTTTAGATAGATACTTGTCTAATTTTTTTACTTTTGACACACATAATTATATATAATGCACGCAGATGAACCGACAATGGATGTACGGTGACAGACACACCTCTGAGTACATTAAGGGCGTGCATAATTTTCTCGAAGTGGCTGAGGCAAACAAGCAGAATGGTTTTATGTGTTGTCCATGCCCTAATTGTGGGAATACGAGGTCTTACTCTGACAAGAAAATCCTTCACACATACCTACTTTATAAGGGTTTCATGCCACACTATAATGTTTGGACGAAGCACGAAGAAATAGGGGTTATGATGGAAGACAGTGAAGAAGAAGAGGACGATGAAAACTATGTGCCCCCTGAATATGGTGATGCTGCAACAGGGGAAGCTGAAGATCAAGAGGAACCAGACGATGTGCCCGATGATGATCTCCGCCGGGTCATTTTTGATGCAAGGGAAAAGTGCGAAAGTGAAAAGGAGAAGCTGAAGTTTGATCGCATGTTAGAGGATCACAAAAAGGGTTGTACCCCAATTGCGAAGATGGCCACACAAAGCTCGATACCGTACTGGAATTGCTGCAGTGGAAGGCAGAGAATGCTGTGCCTGACAAAGGATATGAGAAGCTACTGAAAATATTGAAGAAGAAGATTCCAAAGGATAACGAATTGCCCGACAGTACGTACGCAGCAAAGAAGGTCGTATGCCCTCTAGGATTGGAGGTGGAGAAGATACATGCATGCCCTAATGACTGCATCCTCTACCGCGGTGCGTACAAGGATTTGAACGCATGACCGGTATGCGGTGCATTGCGGTATAAGATCAGACGAGATGACCCTGGTGATGTTGAGGGCGAGCCCCGCGGGAAGAGGGTTCCTGCGAAGGTGATATGGTATGCTCCTATAATACCACGGTTGAAACGGCTATTCAGAAACAAAGAGCATGCCAAGTTGATGTGATGGCACAGTGAGGACCGTAAGAAAGAGGGAAGTTGAGAGCACCCGGTGACGGGTCGTAGTGGAGAAAAATCGAGAGAAAGTACTGGGCTCAGTTTGCAAGTGACCCAAGAAACATTTGGTTTGCTTTAAGCACGGATGGCATTAATCCTTTCGGGGAGCAGAGCAGCAATCACAACACCTGGCCCGTGACTCTATGTATGTATAACCTTCCTCCTTGGATGTGCATGAAGTGGAAGTTCATTATGATGCCAATTCTCATCCAAGGCCCTAAGAAACCCGACAACGACATTGATGTGTACCTAAGGCCATTAGTTGAAGAACTCATAAAGCTATGGAATGGAATAGGTGTACGTGCGTGGGATGAGCACATGGGGGAAGAATTTGACCTAAAGGCATTGCTGTTCGTGACCATCAATGATTGGCCCGCTCTCAGTAACCTTTCAGGACAGACAAACAAGGGATACCACGCATGCACGCACTGCTTAGCTGACACCGAAAGTATATACCTGGACAGATGCAGGAAGAATGTGTACCTGGGCCATCGTCGATTTCTCCCGACCAACCATCAATGTCGAAAGAAAGGCAAGCATTTCAAAGGCGAGGCAGATCACCGGAAGAAGCCCGCCATGCGTACCGGTGATCACGTACTTGCTATGGTCTCTAATTTACACGTAATATTTGGAAAGGGTCCCGGCGGACTAGCTGTTCCGAATGACGCTGAGGGACGCACACCCATGTGGAAGAAGAAATCTATATTTTGGGACCTACCCTACTGGAAAGAGCTAGAGGTACGCTCTTCAATCGACGTGATGCACGCGACGAAGAACCTTTGCGTAACCCTGTTAGGCTTCTTGGGCGTGTATGGGAAGACAAAAGATACACCTGAGGCACGGGAGGACCTGCAACGTTTGCACGAAAAAGACGGCATGCCTCCAAAGCAGTATGAAGGTCCTGCCAGCTACGCTCTTACCAAAGAAGAGAAGGAAATCTTTTTTGAATGCTTGCTCAGTACGAAGGTCCCGACTGGCTTCTCGTCGAATATAAAGGGAATAATAAATATTCCAGAGAAAAAGTTCCAGAACCTAAAGTCTCATGACTGTAGGGATGAAAACGGAGCGGAAACGGACGGAACAGAGTGCTATCATATTTGTTTTCATATTTTTTTGCAGAAACGAAAACGAATACAGAAACCCCGAAAATGAATATGGAAACAGATACTACCGAAAACGGACACGGAGCGAATACAAAGCGGATACGGAAACAGAAATAGGCATTGACCGGAACTTAAAATCCCCTTAAATCATGGAGAAATACACACAAAAAACAAACAAATTTAATGAGTTGTTAACATGGCTACAAAATAATATCATTATGTTAGCAACTTAGCGTAGTATTGTAGTAGTACCGGACAATTGCGTATAGGGTCAAGCTGAGTACATGTGTGGTAGTAGAAGTTGGGCCTTAGATGCATTCTACTGATTGTGTCATTGTGTTCTCTTTGGTGGTTGGGCTAGAAAGCAGCTATAGGTCTATAGTAAAAACAAAAATTCCATATTAACGGAAACGGAAAATTCCATTTCCATGCATGTTCCACCGGAAAACACCGTTCTGTTTTTGTTTCCGTTTCCGTAAAAAATTCCATTTCCACTTCCGTTTTGCAAATTTCCGTTTCTGTTATCATATTTCCTCTCCGTTTCCATTTTTCCTTTAGAAAAACGGAAAGTTTCCACTCCATTTTCATCCCTACATGACTGCCACGTGATTATGACGCAACTGCTTCCAGTTGCATTGAGGGGCTTTTACCGGAAAACGTCCGATTAGCCATTATGAAGCTATGTGCATTCCTCAATGCAATCACTCAGAAGGTGATCGATCCAGAAATCATACCAAGGCTAAGGAGTGATGTGGCGCAATGTCTTGTCAATTCCAAGCTGATGTTCCCACCATCCTTCTTCAATATCATGACACATGTCCTATTTCATCTAGTCGACGAGATTGTCATTCTGGGCCCCATATTTCTATACAATATGTTCCTCTTTGAGAGGTTCATGGGAGTCCTAAAGAAATATATCCATAACCGTGCTAGGCCAGAAGGAAGCATCTCCATGGGCCATCAAACATAGGATGTCATTGGGTTTTGTGTTGACTTCATTCCTGGCCTTAAGAAGATAGGTCTCCCTAAATCGCGGTATGATGGGACCATAGGTGGGCATTGGTACCGGTTGGTGCCATGAACCGGTACCATTGGTTTTGCTATATAAGGTGCCACTTGTGAAAATTTTGCCAACTGCTCCCACATTCCCCCCGACGCCGCCAGGCCGTTCCTCGTCGTCGTCGCTGTCGTCGCCCCGAGTCCCTGCCCCTACGCCGTCGCCCCGCCCCTGACCGGCCGTCGATGTCGTCCTCGCCGTCACCGCTCCTCCCCGAGCCCTCACCGCGCGCGTAACCCCTCCCCCACGAGCCCGTCGTCCTCGTCGTCGTCATCGTCGCCGGCCTCGTGGTCGTCCTCGTCACCGGCATCGTCGCCGTCCTGCCTCGAGCCCCCAGTGAGCCCCTTCCCATCTCGATCCGTGCG
>NC_041390.1:1510338-1511867 GCF_002162155.2 Triticum dicoccoides | reverse complement strand
TATGTGTTCATAGTTTTTTTTGTTCATAGTTTTTTTTGTTCATAGCATTTTTAGGCTGTATAGTTTTATTTTTGTTCAATGTTTATGGTTAGAGGAGGAGAGGAAAAAATTGTGTTGCAAAAGTTACATTTAAGGTTAGTTGATTTAGTGCATTTTAGATTATTAGTTCTACTGTTAGTGCATTTAAAGTTAGTTTATTTTTAGTTGAACTAGTTGATTAATTAATAAAACTACTTTATTTTACTATATATAGAAGTAGTTTATTTTTAGTAAGTACTACTTTATTTTATTTATAGTAAGTGCTTAGTAGTTGAACTAGTTGATTTAATAAAACTACTTTATTTTACTGTATATATAAGTAGTTTATTTTTAGTAAGTACTACTTTATTTTATTTACAGTAAGTGCTTAATTAGTAGTTGAACTAGTTGATTTAATAATACTACTCTATTTTAGTATAGAAGTAGTTTATTTTTAACAAGAAAATTAATATAACTAGTTTATTTTTTTAGTTCAACAATTATTCCCGCATTGACGTCGACGATGCCTATCCCGTATCCTCGTCGTCGACTCGGCGGAGGAGGCCGGCTTGATCAGAGGGGCCATGTCCGGGACTGGGCTCCGCCGGGCTGGTATTGGGAGGTGCTACCTTCCGGGGGGCGTAGGTTGGTGAGGAGCTAGCCCGTCGTTGACCCGATCCTTGTTTGGTGACGGTCGTGTGGGCCAGTGACGGTGCCTAGGCTTCCGGACACCGCGGAGGTGGTACGTCACAGTGTCAGCGAGGAAGACGAGCATGTCCGTCGCTACATGGTTGTGTTCGAGGGCAGGTTCGACAATACCTGGCACATTCTTCAGGGATCTCACTGGAGCTATGATCCAGTGATGGTCCCTTCCCTTTGGGTGTCCACCGCCCGCGCCGATACCCGTCGGGCGCTACGGTTCTAGCTGTACTAGCGATGCTATATATATATATGTATGATAGTATTCGAGGTGTACATTAATGATAATATTCGACGATGTACGGACGGAAGAGATGATGTAGTTTTGCTTATAATTGAATGCATGCTAATTTGAATACTACTTTATTTTACGATTTGGTTTTGCTTATTGAATGCTCAAATTGGAAAACTACTCCTACTTTGAATGCTAAAATTGAAGAGCACTATGCAAGGCGTATGCACATGATTAGTTGATAGCTTATAGGGTTTTTGTTGTCGCAGAAATCTAGGAGCCCCCCTCCATCATCCCCGCCGTCGTCCCCGTCACTGACCCCCTCCGACCTCGAGGTGAGACCAGCCAAATCCTTTTTAGAAAGATAATTAAACGATATTTCGGGTTGACTTTAAGTCTGTCGAGTCTCCATCATATATGAGAGGACGAAGAATTCCAGCTGTTGTCGTGGGGTAGCTTCTCCTTCGTTCCCGTGTGCTATACAATTTGGTGTAATGCACTCGGGAACGAAAGGAGGAGCTACCATCACCAAACGTCACAAATGTTAGAGAGGAATCAGTGAGGGAGAGTTCCACCATAT
>NC_041390.1:1494248-1509968 GCF_002162155.2 Triticum dicoccoides | reverse complement strand
ATATATGAGAGGACGAAGAATCCCAACTGTTGTCGTGGGGGTCGCTTCTCCTTTGTTCCCGTGTGCTAGACATTTTGGTGTAATGCACTCTGGGACGAATGGAGGAGCGACCATCACCAACGGTCGAATGTATACACCACGTGAGCTGAGAGTTTTCAAGAAAAGACTCGACAAACTGATAGTCAACCTGTGATAAATAATAATGATCTCATTTAATTTTTGTAGTACATATATTTTATTGTACAAGTTTGATCTTTGAATTATGAACGTAGGAAATGTCGTCATCAAACGACGAAAGTCTCCCGGGGGAGTGCGGCTGGTGCCACGACGATCGAGGTTTGTGCGACAGGCCTCACCTGGACGATGATCGGCGCTTCAGCATTAAGCTCGAGGAGACCTTCGATGTTGAAACGGTATGCAACGGCGACAAGTATTTTTTTCGTAATTAAGCATGACTTCAACTATTTCAACTATTTTTTACAATTCGAGTATAGCTTATCCCATGCCATGCAAGACGCTATGTCTTGGAGAGGATGGATTTTGAAGACCATGAAAATTTTGGAACGAAGAAAATTCACCTAAGGACCCATCATGATGTGGATTTTGAAGTAAATCTGTATAATGCTAAGAGCGTAACCCATTTTGGTTGCAAAAATTGGGAAGCATTTTGCAAGATGTATGATTTTGATGAGGGCATGCTTGTCACCATGGATCTTGATGATCCTGACATCGACCAAGACAATATGAACATTTGGGTCCTTGTTGATACGCCTCCAGTTCTACCGCTATGTGAGTTTCTCAAACATAGTTAATTATTAACTAATTTATATTATTTATTTCAAAATAGTTGACAACTATTTCCATTGATAGCTTATTTTGATTGTTCAAACAATGTGCGGAACATGGTAGACAATACCCACTACACCGTTGGATCCGAGTTAACTTATCAGGAGAAAAATCATCTGGTCGGATTTTATACTGATCTTGAGAATTACAATATCTACAATCAAACTCCTCAACATTATGGTCAATACATGCCACTAGTGCACGTGTTGAACTACGGTAACTACCATGGAGATACCCTGGTAAGATTTTTTACTATTACGACATCCGTGCATCTTTTACATACTTCTAAAAGTAGTACATCATTGCTAACTATGAAGTTATTACTATGTTTTTCAACAGAGAATCCCAGAGGATTATGTGCCTCATTTGATGTATCAGAATGGCAGCCTTCGTGTTTTGAACATATATCAAGGTCATCCTACGAATCTCAACTATCCATACCAGATTTCTAAAAGAAGTGGAGACATGCTAATCAGATAATGGAAAAAATGTATGGACAGTCGTAAAGAGGTTCTTGGAAGCAAAAGAAAGCGCCGCGCAAGAATTGGAGACATGATGATCTCCATTCTCCATAATGGAGAGTTAGGGTCTATATTATTTTATGCTATTTTACCTTAAATAGGGTATTTAGGTCCTGCCTAATACTGATGATCATGTGCTAAGAACAATTAAGTAGGGTTGGTTCAATGAATATGAGGATGATGATCGTATGACTTGTTATTAATAACGAGTAGAAGTTGTATGATGATGATTAGTAGGACTTGTTATTATGATGATGCACGATGCGAGCATGAAGAGTTATTATATATCTGTGGGTGAAATGAACATGGATTGGATTGAAGTGAAGGTAACATGCATGTGGTGCATGTCGAAAGTAGTACAATCCAAACTTGATCAAGTTAGGATTAGTATTACTTTGGACATGCACCACATGTTGCCTCACTTCAATCTAAGTCATGTTTAGGCATAACAGTAGCAGTAGCACGGAGATAAGAGAGGACACATCTCTCTATTAGCTACCTATAACAACCTAAATTAACCCCCAAACCCCTAAACCACCTCCTTTCAAAAAAAAAACCAGCCCCTGAAATGCTGACGCGTGGAAGCTTATTGGTTCCGGTTGGTGCTACCAACCGGGACCAAAGGCCCTCCTGCCTGGGCTCGCCGGAGCGGCCACGTGGAGGCCCATCTGTCCCGGTTAGTATAAGAACCGGGACTAAAGGCCTAGGGCATTAGTAACGACCCTTTAGTCCCGGTTCCCCAATCGGGACAGATGCGCCTTATGAACTGGGACAAATGATCCTTTTTCTACTAGTGATCAGTCCACCCTCGCGCCATTGACTTTGAGCTCAAGTGTGTACACACTATTGAATTTAACTGGCTGTGACTTGGAGGCATGGAGGGAAGACACATCTCCCCTCCATCGCTAGACATGTCTGCTGGTCACCGAATGATGAGGCTTTGATGCCAATTGTGGGTCAGAACTCGTGCCCCCCGCCACACACACACACACCACACACACACGAGACAATTGTTTTGGGCTGTGAACAACATAAAATTTAATTAGCTGTCAGCCATGTCACGATACGATATAGCAAATAAACTCTTGAGTATGTAAACAGGACTTCGGCTTGGATCGAGGTCTTAATTAAGGAAGTCTCTGATTTGGTGGATTGATGGAGCCTTCACGTTACGACACTACCTGTCTAGATATATTACCACCGCCAGTTGTGGGACAGATTAATACAAGTCCTAGTTAAGAAACTCATCGATATGATGAGCCGATCGATGAACCGTTTGTTCAGGTTAACCTAACGTGAACCAGCTGGCCAATACCGCGCATCGTTTCATGGGGTTCTGTTTGTAGCATTGGTCAAGATTAGTTAGCTTATAAATGTCATAATCAGAGTGGTAAACAATAGTGTAGCAGAAAAATCAGGGCTACACGTAACGTACATAATTAGTAGGGGCAAAAGAGAGTCATTGCTCAGTTTACAACTGGGTCAGCACAAATAAGAACGCATAGCTATTCCTAGCCATGCGAAGACTTGGGGATGGACCGAGGCCAACCATATTAACTGATTAACGGGAGCCTGCAGGTCAGAACAGGATATAGACATTAACTTATTGTTGATCGGGAAAAGCTAATTGGCGATCGTTTGCTGGGAAAGTATGGCATTTCAAACGTTTTTACAGGCAGTTTTAGTTGTATTGGGGTGACAGTTTCTTCAGAACAACATGTCATTTTCTAGGAGGATGGTAGATTTCTTCAGAACAACATAGGATTTTCTAGGAGGATGGCAGTTTTGAGCCTTACTTCCAGAAAATATATGCTCTTCTAAGAAAACGGCCAGCTCCTGACCAACTAAAACTACCACCAAAACATTTGTAGATGAAGCCTTGTTAATTGGCATCAAGTTGGCTACCAAAAGGAAGTGCGCTGTGCACAACCTACATGTTTCCATAGAATTGACTTATTTTTTGTCATTGGTTTCCAACTAATTGCTCATGAATGCCGCAATGGGCTTCACCAATATTTGCCAATTCACTGTATCGGCACTGTGAGACCGCAATGCAGGAGTATCATCGAACTCTGAGTGTGATGGCAGCTCGTCAAAATAAGTTAATATGTATCGTCAAAATAAACATTGTTCTTTATGCTAACTGAGACATTGTTGACCGAGACATGGCCAGACCTAGCTACAGCTAAGAGAACACTTGGGGAAGCATCGAGTCTTGCTAATTAATTTAGGAGGCCTGCAGGTCCGAACGTAATGGACATTGTTAAATGCCAGTTACCAGACATTTCATTCCACTCAGTTCCTAATTAAGAAACTAATCAATCTGTCGAGCCATTTGTTCACGCTAACCAAATTGTAAGTGTCGTTACACTGGGTTGGGTCGGTACCATTGATCGCCATTAGTTTGTATTACTTCCGTCTCAAACAGTTTGTTTTAGATTTATCTAGATACGATGTGTCTAGAATTAACACATGTCTACAACTCTATTTTTTTTAGATTTGTCTACATCCTTATCTAGACAAAGTTAAGACAATCTTTTTGAGACGGAGGTAAACAATAGTAGCTGCAAAATATCTCGGGGCTACACGTAACAATTAGTAGGTGCAGAGAAGACAGTCATGGCTCAGTTGACAACTGGATGAGCAAAAACATAAACAGCCATGCAGGAGTAAATGAGGGAGGATGCCTCCCTCACCTCCGTTCGTGTTGCATTCACTTTTTAATTATTTTTTGCGTCTCGTGACAAGTATAACGCACGTGCAAGATATATATTAACCACATTTTTTTGCTGATTTTCCACGTTGGCGATATGTTTTAGGTCGCTACTTATTATTCACGCGTCCAGCGGCGACGTTTGGTCACGGCAATCACATTTTGAAAAGGGTCAAAACCATAGTAAAGACGCGTTACTGCGGTTGAGAGGGAGGTGTGATAAACGTGTTGAGGTCGTGTCCGTAGAGCATGATATGCAGGAAATGTTGGCAAAGGAGCATCTCCGGAAGCGTGATAGGCAGGACACGCCGGCAAGGTCTTTTAGAGACCCAAAATCCCACATGCATAGAAGGGACCCTGTCAGGGCGCTGTTAGATATTCCAAACTCCCCATGTGACACGTATGATGTTTGGAGTTGCCTCCTAGACTTCTACGTGAGTTAGTACTACTAGTCATCTACCCGTGCGGCTGCACGGCCTAGAAATTTCTATGTCTTCACATTGTTGTGTAAATTCATTTGTCACGTCAACATTTTTGGATAGCTATACGTGTTGGTCAAACACATCATGTGTCCTATAGTAGATGAAGAGAAGTGTAGAGACACCCTAATATGTTTCTATGGGTTGAACCTTTCTTGACCTAATGAGCTACCGAGTCTTCAAATAATTGGTACACATACCAGGTCAAAGCTTACAAAAATTATAAATCAACTACAATTTGGAAGCTGTTAGGGAGAGATATCCTTTTCATTTTTGATTTATTTTATCTTGATCACGTTTCTTTTCATACAAAAGGAACGAAAAAAAGTCATTCATGAATAGACTTTTTTTTCATAACGTAGTGCTGTCAGGAGCATTTATTCCTACGTGGGTTTTTAATTCCATTTTTCTCATGGGAACACGTACGTGGCTGAAAATCGATCAGGCATATGTTTTTTCTAAGCGTGAGGCTTCGGGGAGCATTTACTTGTATGGGAAATTAAGTTGTTTTTTTCTCAAAGGAGCACACACTTGGTTTTTGTTCTGGTGATATTTGGGACATGGACTCTTTTTCTAGCATTGGGCCTAAGGACGTTTCATTTGTGTGTATCTTCATTTGATAATGCATCTTCTTTTTTCTTTATGAATGGAAAAGGCAAATGGATTTTTTTGGTCGGTACTTGAACGTGGGCATCCAGAACAATTTTTCATGCATGTGGATTTATTCCTTTTTTTTGTACTTTTGATACGTGTCATTTTTTCATTAAAAATTTATATGGCATGGCCGCCTAACTGAGCTTGACCATTAAATCTTAACATAATATGTTTACGATTAATTATGCTTTTTTGGGGCGTGAAAATTAATGTATATTTTTCTACTTTTGTTGCCTTAAGTGATTTCTCGTAATAAAATTCCTGGTTTATGTTTTTTAAGTAATATTTATTTTTTTCTAGGAAACCAAGAGAGACCCAAAGGAGGAAGTCTCCTGTACGTGGTAGCATACTATGCTCAGATTTGTTTTTTTAGAAAGATTTCCTTGTTTATGACACGGATAGAGTCGCATGGAAGTAAGACTCCCGGACGTTGTAGTATAAGACAACATGTCTTATCTTTCATCCGATGACTACAGATACATTATGTATTAATCCAACGGTCAAATTATCTTTCATCCGATGGCTACAGATACATTATGTACTAATCCAACGGTCAAATTCTTTAATTTTAAGGATTAACGTGGTGCCTTGTATGGTGCCTCCAACGGTCAAATTATCTTTCATCCGATGGCTACAGATACATTATGTATTAATCCAACGGTCAAATTCTTTAATTCTAAGGATTAACGTTTATGTACTAATCCAACGGTCAAATTCTTTAATTCTAAGGATTAACGTGGTGCCTTGTATGGTGCCTCCAACGGTCAAATTATCTTTCATCTGATGGCTACAGATACATTATGTATTAATCCAACGTTCAAATTCTTTAATTCTAAGGATTAACGTGATGCCCCGTATGGTGCCTCCAATTAGTAAATATAAGATATAAGATATAAGATATAAGATATAAGATATAAGACAAGGAGTCCTACTCGGCGAGTTGTGTTCCGTCAAGATCCATCTATACGGCGACCTGTACGTGCATGTGCTAGTGTAGGTGGGAATCGATTCATCAGGTTGATTGCTTGCGTCTAGCTTGTACGTCGATCAGTCTTGGCTAGTTGCACCGGCGTCAGTCGGCGATCCAATCTACCGCAAGCAGCGTGAATTCAAACAGGCGCGGGCCGGTAATGGGCTGCCTGCCATAGGTAGACCTGATCACCCGTAAGGCCTCATGGATCGCTGCTCTCCAACACTGAGAATGAACGAAAAGCGAGTAAGGAAAGAAGAAGTACAAGGGTAAAGGAGAAAAGAAAAAACATGAAACAAATGATAGATGATAGATCGATTGTGTGCTGCTTAATTGGCCGTCACCTCTTAGTAACGTTGTGACGTTTGATAGCACAAAAGGCATTCCTCCGGTATCCGGGAGTTGTATAATCTCATAGTCGGAGGAATATTATTTGACATGAAGAAAGCAATAGCAATAAACTGAACGATCATTATGCTAAGCTAGCGGGTGGGTCTTGATCATCACATCATTCGACATTATTCTCCTAATGATATGATCCCCTTATCAAATGACAACACATGTCTATGTTTAAGAAAGCTTAACCATCTTTGATCAATGAGCTAGTCTAGTAGAGGCTTACTAGGGACACGGTATTTGTGTATGTATTCACACATGTATTTAAGTTTCCGATCAATACAATTCTAGCATGAATAATAAACCTTTATCATGAATAAGGAAAAATAAAATAACAACTTTGTTATTGCCTCTAGGGCATATTTCCTTCAAATCCCGTGTGCAATTCCCTTTGTCCGGCGATATGTTACTTGCCCGAGATTCGATCGTCGGTATCTCCATACCTAGTTCAATTTCATTACCAGCAAGTCTCTTTACTTGTTTTGTAATACAAGATCCCGTGACTAAACTCAATAGTCACATGCTTGCAAGTTTCTTGTGGCACCCCGATCCACATGGAGCAGGGGGCCTTCGGACGTCAGCCCAGGATAACACCTGACGCACGACAGGTCCATGATACAGCATTCCAGGTACTAGAATATTCATCAAATACATGTATGCAAGATTACATCATTTATGAATACAAGGTGTGGCATAGCTCTAAGGCTATCTAAATGGCGGCGGAAGTCTTGGTGTGGGCAGCTCATCGACTCTGGCTGGGCTCCACAACTCACAGGACTGGCAAGGTTACGGCCTAGCACTACCAAACAAGCAAGCAGTCCAGGCACGACCTGCAAACTGGCATGACACGCCAGGTCAGTACATTGAATGTACTTGCAAGACAACCAAATACATAGCATCCAAACAAGCAGATGACAAAGCAAGAACCAAGCACATGCAACAACCTATCTCATAACAGAAACTAAGCATGGCATGATATTAAGTAGAGATATAAATCAAACTAAGCATCAACATCATAGCATCTACTAGCATGGCAAGAACATGGCATATCAAAACATACTTCAAACATGGCAACAACAAAACATGGCATAACATCTCGATCATAACATGGCATGGAGAAGATGTATATATGAGACATGGATTCATGCATGAACTATGCTCAAAATAAACTACCAGTTACCTCCCATGAAGACGTACTTTATTAACTTTAAGCAACCATCCCTTATTCTGCCACGGCGAGCAAACTTGTGACTCACCAAGATCTCATCTCGTGATCATATCAGAACATCACCGCGACTTCTCAACTATCTCATAGTCCAAGTCACCACATTATTTATCGCACATTAGTTATCAACTTGGTTATTTCCGGTTTATCCTCCATTTCGACCGAGACCCGATAGTGTGACCTATTACGAACTGTGCCCATGACCGAAGACACGGCTATCGATAGATTTAACACACACTCTCCAGAGGTAGCGCACTTTACCCACACCACGGAAACCATGGCCTCGAACTCCTATTCGGGTGGACCAACGGCATTCCGACTAAACCGTTCTATTGCCATCACACCCTCCCAGCAACTCCGACCAACTCCCCTCTGGGCTAAGTCATGGGTGGCCCCGTGCCTACCAAAGGCATCAACGGCCACCGTCGTGGCAAAAATGGTCCCAAACGGGGACATGAGCTCAAAACCAAACCTCAGCACACAAGGCTTATGTGCGCCTACCTGATCAGGGTAGCGCGCGCCCATAGCCTTCCCTCGTTGGAGGCACCGGCGAGAGGTAATGGCAATAGACCCAGTTAGGACCTTCCCATAAAGGTAAATGTGGCTGCACTTAAGAAAAGTTCGATTTGGTGGCACTATGACTCGATCCCATCGATGACGGAGGAGGTTTGTTATTATTAATGCATGGTATTATCTTCTCCATCATCATCAACATTATGAGTATATTTAACACGAATGCAGCAATGAGCATGCAACATACAAATGCATTAACAAAATACTAAGCCTCTCAAGTGAACAGCTATAGCATATGAAGCATGGCCATACCAGGTACTAGCATATCAACGGTACAAGATCATCATAGCAATGATATGAGACTAAAGCAGAGCAGTGGCATGCTATTACCAACAACAATATCCTACCTAGCATGGTAAAAGATATCATGAACGCACAAGCATGCATGGCAAGCAACACAACATATACCACAACTGAAATAACTGTAGACGAAACAGACCAGAATTACTGCAACTACACACACACAAGGTGCAAGCAAAGTCAACATGCAAGTTTGGGGCTCATGATAAGAGGTTGGCTTTCCTGGGGACCAAGGAATACTCCGGGAAGAAGTGTGAAATGATCGCGGAAAGATTTGACGAAAACAGTTCTCTCTCGGAGGGGGCTGTTTACGGGCAAGGGCAAAGTGGTCATTTTCACTGTGTGAAAACATAATGAAAACGATACCAATATGACGGGCTTGACGAGACGAAGAAATGGGCTTTGGAATCACCTTAATCGAAGTTACGAGCGCAAAGTTATGGCCGTTCGTTCGGTAGGCAGAAAAACAAACAGAATCTGTCCATTTTTGCTGCTAACGGGTGAATGTTCACAAATTAGCCGCTTCGGCCGGCGAGGCTGAAAAAGGAAAACATAAAACTTAAAATATGTTTTCGGTCAGCCGAAAGCGTATTTCATGCAATACGCCTTCAGTTGAAAGAAAGCGCAGAAAGGCAAGGGCGTCTCCACTTATCTGTGGTGGCACCTCCAGTCGCCGACGGGTGGGGTCATGCATGGTGGGGCCCGCCTGGCCTGACCTCCTTCAACCTCCCGCTCGGGGACAAGCCTGGCCGAGGGAGTGGCTCGCCTCGACACCGATTGCTGGCGTTCCCGACCACGGCTGGGGGCGAGCGACCTATCCAGATGATCAGGGGAAGAAGACGAATCTGATGGCGTCGAGCTCTGCCGCAGAGGAGCTATGTGGAGGACGCAGTAGCGTCCGCGACGAAGCGGGGCTTCGGCCGCCGGCGAGGTTGATGCTCCGGTGGGGGAAATGGACGTGCGAGAGGCCGGGGATGGTCGCCGAAGTAGGGCGCGTCCATCCATGGGTCGCACGGGGCACGGGGAAGCTCGGGTGAGGGATTGGGCGGCAGAGCAGAGGGGGGTGGGATCGCCGGAAATCTGACCGCTCCGGCAAGGGATTCGGTCGGCTCGGGTACTGGGGTGGAGAGGACTGGCTTGCTCGGGGAGGGTCGCGGGTGGGCTATTTATAGACGGGCGAGGTGCAGCCGCGCCAGGCTCCGCCGAGCGAGTCTGGCTGAGGCTCTGCCGGCCGCAGAGGTCACAGGGAGGCATGGGAAGGCGACGAGGGGGAAGCGGACGAGGAGCAGGGTGTCACGGAGACGAGCAACGCTCGGGGACACGAGGAGGAAGAGGACACAAAGGGGAAGACGACGGCGCGCACGGGCGCACACTGTGCGGCGTCAGGAGCGGCTCACTAGAGAAGAAAACGAGGGGGAAAGGGGTCTAGCAGGAAGAGGACGTCGAGGCGGGGCTGAGGGACATTAATGAGGGCCCAAAACCGGTCGGAGCAACGCTGCCGATGACTATAGTGCGCAGACCACCGTTTTGGCCGGCAGCTCTCGTGATCACCACCGACAAGGCACACTTTGGACTCATTCAAGATGCCAGCTGATGTCTAGCATGGAGTCCCTCCAAGATACATCAATTCCGGAGTGATGAACCGAGCAGAGGCACTGGGAGAAAAGAGCAACATGCTTCACAAGTCTGTTGTAGCAAAAATGTCCACACTTTCGTGATTAACCTAGTGAGGTTAAGAGTGAAACTTGATGTCAGGGAGGTTTATGGTAGTAAGGACTACGATTGTGCTAAGTTTGAGATGATTTGGACAACTATTTAACATAATTACTGTGCAACTGCCAAATCTGGCCCAGAAACTAAATCATGAAGTAACACTCACTAGGAGTGTTGGATTGGGCTAAACCTTGGCAAAGCTTGATTATTTGGTCATGTAATGATGCTGTAAAATTTTCATACCAAATGGACTTGCCAAAATTGTACTTCCTTCACAGCTATTATTTCTTTCCAGAAACTTGAGAAAAATCCTCATTGAAAATGGCTAATTGAAATGAGCCTAAATTTTGTGGAGGAAATTTATATGGTTAGGAGAAGTCTCAGGAAAATTGTCAGCTAAAATGGAGCAATATAAAATATACTTGCTTCACAAACTGAAAATTTGGACAGAAACAAAGAATTGATCCCGGGCTCACATAGATCAATGGAATGAGCTGAACTTTGGTGGGGAATGATTATTTGGTATATGCGAGAAGATAGTAAAGTTTCATCCAATTTGGACACTCCATGAAGGTACTTCCTTCACAAAGTTGCAATCTGGTCAGAAACTTTGAAAAATTGCACAGTGAGATAGGATGAAGGGATTGGGCTGATTTTTAGTATCCAAGGGCGATTTGCCAATGTTAATCACCCTGAAAAAGTTTAGCTCAAATGGAACTAAGAATAAAGCACTTCCTTTGCAAAATTTCAAAGAAGGCAGGAACTTGCATTGGATCATGTGCCCAACTTTTGAACTGCGGGTCATGAGATTTGGATGGAACAAGTGAATATATCGCAAGGAAATCCCCACAAATTATTTGGAAATTTTCTCTGCTATAAAAATGGTAGCTCCTTTGAAAAGTGGCAGAAATAGTATATTGGCTTAAAATAAGAAAAGGCAATTTTCCTCATTTAATAATGGCCAATATTTTTGCCAGAGCTAGTATTAGGCACAAATATCATCTCCATAAATTTTCATGAATTTTGGAGATGGCTAGCTATGCCTTTGGATTTTATTCCTCAGAAAGGCAAAAGAAGGAATAAATCCCGAATGGAAAATATTGCATAAGACTTAGCATTTTTCTTTTGCATATCCAAGGTTTGGAGATGTTGGAGGATCTCTGGGAACAAATGGGAGGATCAGCAGATCAAGGAAAATGATGGCTCCTTTGTATTCACAAAAGGGCATAACCAAATTCCAAAATTTGGAATTAGGGTTTTGAGAGGGTTTGAGATGATGCAAATGAGGTCCTGACCAACATCAAAGGCAGAGGTAAGGATTTGAAAGGTTGAAAATGGCCTGAACTCTCAGAGTCATCTGATAATCTCCGGAGAAAGATTCTAAAAAGACTGCTAGGAAGGAATAACAACACAAAGATTGATTACCCATTTTTTGGGGCTGTTACACTTCTTGTGATGTATTACCGAGAGGGCCCGAAGATTTATCTCTGTCACACGGAGCGACAAATCCTAGTAACGATCCCAACCCAACAAACACCTTTAGAGATACCTGTACAACACCTTTATGATCACCCAGTTACGAACTGACGTTTGATAGCACACAAAGTATTCCTGCAGTATCCGGGAGTGGCATGATCTCATGGTCTAAGAAACAGATACCTAACATTGCGGAAGCTGTAGCGAAAAACTAAATATGTGTCGGTTAGAGTTTTTTTAAGGAATACGTCCTAGAGTTATTCATGCAACTTCGTATGTGTTGGTTCGACATATACACTTCAGGTACGTATAACATAATATTTTTAAATCTCTACCGTAAATATTATGGATCGATCGTGTATATTATTTTAGCTTATGTGCACGAACGTGGTGTCTTATTTGGCTTTTGTTTTAAGTATATAATAGATATTAAGCTCATGACAGTTATGCCTTATGCATATGGATCACTAAACAGTATATAGAAAATGAACACGTTTGTCTTGTGTAGTGCCACTAATCACATCGGTGATGTGTTCCTATTTTACTTGCATTGCAAAGAAAGACTGGAAGGGTCCGCACGACGACGACGGTTTATCTGCAGCATCTGTAAGTTTGTAACTTATTAAGGTTCTCTGCGATACATATTGCATCATTATACGTATTTTAGTGTATTACATATACGATAAAGTCACCTCCTTCCACGTCCAATCCAAGAAGCCGAGAGTCTACCTCAGGACTCCTTGTAATGTGAAATATACAATGACACTGCCGGCATGACCTAAGGACTATTGTCCCCATTGGCGGTCATTGCAGAACTAGAAATTTTGTTGCATATGTTGCCCCTAGACATTGCGACAATACGAACGTATATACGAAATATAATGCAATGCAAGTATGAGATTAAAGTGGATGTGCACTATGAAAATGCGAGGAATATAATAGAAGCTGATCTATTCAAGAATCTGGATGTAATGTTAGTATAGGAGATGGTAACAAACGGGAATCAACGTCTGATGCTCCTAGCATTGGAGGAGGTTTCTCTTTGTATACTGCTTGTTGCCCGATATCAATGCAGGCGCTTCAATAACTGCCTCCGATATCAGCACATTAGCATTGCGGCCTTAGAGGCGGAACAGAAAATAGAAGAATGAATGAAAGAAAGAAAATAAAAAGAAAAGAAAATAGAAGGAAGAAATGGAAATAAAAGAATTGACGAGTGCTCTATGTCATGCACTAAGGGGAACCGTGCCGTCACTCAGCCATCAACATCGCCGTCCACGAACAAGTGTGACTGTGTTTGGCAAGTGCTAGATTATTTCCAAGTGTCGGCCTCATTTTTTACCTAGTGTAATCTTTTTGCCATGTGTTTGTCCCCGTGTTCGTCAAAGATTGTGCTTCGCCGAGAGTGATCCTTTCGCTGAACGTTTCTGTACGAACTCAGCAAAGGCCGTGTTTGGCGAGTGCGCAATAAAATAAACTCGGCAAACAGCCCAACACTAGGGACATAAATTTATTCCAGTAGTGAGTGCAAAAATACATATATGCCTAAGTCTACGAAAAGTTGGGTCCGAGATATTGATATTTGACTGGATTAATGTTACATATTATTAAGTATTATTAAGTGGATCATCAAGCTCTCTTGTCTAAAAGAGTACGTCTTGTGTAAACTAATATAAGATCGTTCAGACTATTTAGTGGTCCAAACAATCTTACATTTAATTTGAGGGTGTACTGAAGGAGAACCTCACAAAATAATTAGAGGGTGTATATGATAAAGATATTGCCAGCGCATATAGTGGGGGTCCAGTTTGCTAGTTTATTATTTAGAAACGTACTCCCTCCGTCCGGTGAAGAGTGAACATCTAGAGATTTTAGGACAAATTATGAAGTGAAGTAAAAAAATGCATTGGAAAAGTGCAAGTCATCATCTCTCCCCTCTTTAATTAACCAACTCCCAATGAGCTAAGTGCATGTAAAAATTAAGAAGACAATGTGTAGCTTCTTATTGGTCTTGATTACCGTGTGATGAGAGAGAAATATTTTTTTCTACTTTAAAGTGCATTGGAAAGATAGAAGTACACTCTTCTGTCGACAAATTTTAAAGCCAAACGTTCACTTTTTACCGAACGGAGGGAGTAGGAAGCAAGAGGCCGGCGAGTGTGTATAGGCGGTCCATGCGTGTGGAAAACGTGGTCGCTCCCGGCCGACATCACGAGGTGCGCCTTGTCTTGCTATCGCTCTCGGAATCAACAGTCACCTATTTATTACCCGGCTCCCCAACTAACCTGGTCTTGGATCAACTCGTCCCCTTGATCTCACACACCAACTCCTTTTATACGTGGATATCGGTCTACTGCAACGGGCACCCGAGCTTAGCTTGTTTAATAATTAAATTTCTTGGGAGCTCGGGAGGCAAATATAGTACAAGGTGCCATCGATAATCGATTGTGTTGCGAGGATGGGGAGGCGGCCTTGCTGCGACAAGGTGGGGCTGAAGCGAGGAAAATGGACAGCGGAGGAGGACGCCATGCTCGCAAAATATATTGCCCAGCACGGCGAGGGCTCATGGAGGTCTCTGCCCAAGAATGCGGGTAAATATGGCATATGCTGTGACTCCTTTACCTGTTCTTTTTTGCCTGCAGAAACTACTTCATTAGTTTAAACTTAATTGTCGTGTATGTTCATCTCTTCCTGCTACCATTGTATGCATACAGGGCTACTAAGGTGTGGCAAGAGCTGCAGGCTGCGGTGGCTCAACTACCTGAGGGGCGGGGTTAGGAGGGGCAACTTCTCTAAGGAGGAGGACGATCTTATCGTCAGACTCCATGCGACCCTTGGCAACAGGTATTGGTCTGTGGATAACAGCACCAGTATACTCATATCATAGTTTACTCCATCTTTTTCTTTCGAAGGCAAAAGATCTGCCTCATTCATTAGTAAAAGGAAGAAAGTTGCCCACGTAATTTATGGAAAGCCGAGTACAAACCGTCACAATTTTTTTCGACCCGTGCTCACTCCCGATATATGAATCAAAAAGACCATAAAGACAGCACAAAATACACACGCAGAACTACTGCAACCCCCTATCATTACGTCAGAACATCACCAATGAAACACCATCGACTGCCTGCAAGATGAGAATAATGCATCGACAAAGACAACAGACACATCTGAGCCCATGTTTGCAGCATAGAAAGCTGCATCATGAAACCACTTGCACCTCCCCATTATCACCATCCTTCTTGCCTTTGCACTTGCTGGATCTCTTCTTGCAAATGTTGGATTGAGGCTGAGCGCCACCCTCCTATCATTGGTCCTTCCATGCCTTTGATTTTAACATACCTACAACCGTCTTTGATTTTCGAGAATACAATTGAGATAGGAATTGGCAAAGCTTGATTGTGAACATGTCTCTGAGGTTAGGCATTGGCACTCGGACCACAGCAACATCATCACCCACATGAACCACATGCCTGCCCGAATGGAGTTCGTTGCAGCAGCATCAGGAGTAGAACTCTCCTCATCTATATTGCTGCACGACTAGGACCTAGAGGAGGCGGAGTACAGACCCAAGCTACAACTAAGGGCAGAAGTGAGTCCACCTTAAGACGCTCGGTTGGCGGTGGCGAAACTGGCCCCTCACTCATGCTCTGTAGCACAGGCAGGAGTACCCAGGCCGCAATAATGACAGCTTGCTGGTCAACCGAGGGATCTGGTACATTGGGCAAGGCATGAAGCATCGGCAAAGTTTCCATAGCATGCCGGGATTAGCGGCTGTAAATCACCACATGCATGCTATGAAAAGATCAACTTGGAGCTCGGCTAAAGGAGGTGACGCAGAAGCAATGTTTCTT
>NC_041390.1:1434051-1494091 GCF_002162155.2 Triticum dicoccoides | reverse complement strand
TTCCGATAAATCTCTAGAATTTCGGGTTTTTTTCGCCCAAAATTTTCGAAAGAAAATGAAATTAAAAAACAATAAGCATTGAAATATATTGTGTTTAGCCCTTTGTAAAAATGACCATCCTATTCTACTAGTCAGTGCGCCTTATTACAAAGGCGAGGTCGTGAGTTCAAGTCTCTTCTACCGCACCGCGACCAATTTATTTTCATAAGTTCGAGTTATGCAATAATATTGGCAAAACGGAGACTCAAACCTTCGATATCCCAATGGTGCGTAGTGAGGGCTACGACTAGTCCAAGTGCTTGGTTGTGATAGATATGCATATGATGTCTATTTCGCACAATTTTGTCGTTTAAATTCAAAATATTCAAAAATTTCGAGTGGTAAGACATTTTTCTGGTGGCCACCGGAATTTCCGGTTTTCGACTGGTTTCCTTAAATACCGAACGAGCAGAAAAAACCTGCGCAGGAGTAGTCTAATCCATACCCGACGCAAGAGGTAGTCTTCCTAGAGGTGACTTCACTTGCTCCAAGAAGCTCGCAACCCCGAGCATCCATCCTTGCATGGAATCAACCACATGTATAGAGGTTGTTCCACTTGCTTCAGCCGTAAGGAAGCAATGCCATGAAGGCCAGAGCACAACAGCGATGGCTGCACGGCAAAGATAGACTACAACCCAACCTCGGCTGATGCAACAGAGCTAGGAGGGATATAAACAATTGGTTTGCCTTATGGAAAATAGTATCATGCAAGTAGAACTGATGAGGAGCTGGAGTTTGATGAGGATCGGCTATGGGCCAGGATAACGGTGACACGACAGGGCTTGCCAGCAAGCAGAGCAGATGTCAGGCATTACAGTAGAATTATGTTCGATGATCGTTCTCAACATAGTGGGCTCACCGAAGGGATCCCTACAATCCTTTGCAAAGTACCAAATAGTGAGGCTTCTGCAACATTTACCATGAAGCCAAGCGGGGATGGGATGTGGAGCCACGGCCGGTAATTGGGACGCTGGATGACACATGGTGCATCGTGGCTACACCTCCTGCCATCCCCATTTGCCTCCTCGGTTAAACGTCCCATGCTCGGCCAAGTGGTTGGACATGTGCCTTTGGCAGTAGGTGGTCTCTCCATGCTCGAACAAGAAGCCAGAGCTGACCAGATGGCCACGATGCGCTAGCGACAAGGCCTTGGGGTTGCGGCCACATAAGTGCCAAATCCGAAGGTTCAGGTGCATGGAGGGGTAGCATCCCGCCAGAGTCGAGACCAAGACATGCAGCTGGCGGCGAACGCTAGGCCCTCTCATCCTCATCGCCATGTTTGGTTGACCTCACCGTGGTGGGAGTAGCTACGACGAATGACGAGAGATGGGTGACGTCGCGGTTGGCGCTGAGGGATACAAAGGAGCTAGGGGTCGCGGCAAGCAGCCTGGATCCGGTCGAGGTAGTGGCTGCGGAGGCCGGAGAGAGGAGAGCCGGGTGCCGGCACTGTGTGCTCACATAGTGTGGGTGAGGACACGAGAGGTCCATCCAAGCACAGCAAACCTTGTCAGCCTCACAGTCGGCCACGATCTCATCACAAATTATTCCAGTGGGGATGGCCCTCTTCCTAGTTCTGATTTATGCTAGGCAGATGTTTTAATTATGAGATGTTTCATGTCATCGGTCTCTATTCAAGATTGTGATGTACTTTCTCTGGTTTCAAAATATTTGAATTTCTAGATTTTTCCTATGTCAAACTTCCTTAAGGTTGACCAAGTTTGTAGAAAATATATCGACATCTATATGTTTTCATACTATATGTATATTTTGGCCGCATGCATCTTTGAGATGCAGAGGCCGGGGGTAAGCCTCCTTTTCCAAAAAAATACTATATGTATATTTGATGTTTTAGATAATAGCAAGTTTTTAAACAAGCGGAGGTCCACCAAACCAATAATTTCTAACTTTTGTGGGACAGCAGAGACCATCATGTGTCGTGCTCAATACGTCCTCAGTAAACCTCAGTGTACACTAGGTGCAGCTCCTAGTAGTCTGGTAGAGGCCAGCTGGGACTCAGCTTCTAACATCAATATTTGACAATGTACTTCTCGGCGCTGGGGTTCCGCGATGCCGAACATGAGATTTATCCTAACTCTGGTGATATAGAATGTGTAGTGGTCTTTTCTAGCCGGAAATTGCATGGTTCATGATCCTGTGCCCGTGTCCTGGATATCCATATGATGATGCTCGCACGATTTATGTTGGTCAGTTTAACTGTACCAGTCAAGAAACATCAGGTTGTGGTAAAGAGCTTCCCAATCAGTGTCGGAGACGAACATTTCATCCTCGAGTCCTAGGCTATCTCCGCCGAATTGCATGGTAGAACACGTCGGGTTCCTGTCACCGATTAGTTTCGGTACTTTTAGAATGGCACGTGTTCAATGGCAGAAGTGGTGGCGGGGTATATATGATATCTTTGCCCAATTGCATTTGAAGAGCAACACCTACCGTTGAGCCCAAGAATTTGGGGAACAATGACAAACAACATGCTAGTGTATGCAGGATTGATGGTATAGAACCCATCCTAAATAGAGCTAGTAGAATAATAGTTACTAGTAGAATGCCCATATGTTAGTATGGGCTATAATGTATATAAATGAATCAAACAAATAATTAAAGTATCTCCAAGGCTGATGCTCATTTCCCCCTCATACGTCTGGGCGTGTTTGGCATCAAGCGGGCGTCCAGTAGGCTTTCTGAGATTCAACTACCGTCTGGACAGTCTGGGCTACACTAAAACAAGATCATATATGAGGGATAAATGTGGTTGTCCGGACTATCCTTTATGTTATCATCAACACGCGGGGCCAACGCAAAAAACACACCCACGATGCACCCTTCCATTTTCCTTCGGATCCACCCATTCCCGCTTGGTTTCCCGCCGTAATGGGACAGTTCTCGCTGGAGCCCTCTCCTTTAAAACCGGATGCCGTGCATTGCAACAAGGATGAAAAATTTCATACTTACAATATAATGGAGTGGGTTAAACTAACATATACTATTGACACAAAACAACAAATAACTGAAGAGATCGTTCTTAAAGGTCCATTCAACTTTGCAAATGCACACTGACGTGGAAGGCCTGTGCCAACCTGAAAGTATTCCTACTCTCCAAAAATATCCACCACAAGCCCACACACCATTCAGTGCTAGAAGGGATACTTGTCGTTCTTCTCTTCCACGTCCTTCCATACGTCATCTATTCCTAGCCTCTTCAAAAACCCATTTCTTTGGCGTCAACTGGCACCACGTCAACATTACTGCATTCGTCAATGACGCATAATCTTCTTTTTCCTTATTCGTCTCCAGTTTTAGTTCTCGTTCCTAATTATCTCTTAGAACACTCTTTCCTTGACCAAAACCACGGACTATTTGGCCGCTTTAGTTCTTTTTCCTTCTTGCCCCTGGAACACTCTTCCTTTCTACTATAGCATGAACTACCTAACAAATGTATTGTCATGTTGTCCATGAACAGTTCAGCAACTTGTCAACGTGTGGACCTAATTAATTAATTACAGTAATGACTCGGTTCCCAAATTGATTTCGTGCGAAAAATTGACTGCCCACCTAATTATCTTTACAAACAATTAGGAAAGTAGCCTACTTCTAATTATATTGAGGCATAATTAATTGTCTACCTAATTAAGTAATTACATTAATGACTCGGTTCCCAAATTTATTTAGTGCAAAAACAATTCAAATGTAAATGGACCTAAGTAATTGCATTTATGGTTTTATTTCCAAATTGATTCAGCGCTCGATTTCCAAATTACTTTCGCATGAATGACTGCCAAGAACAAGGACTAGGCAAATTTTCCCTTTGATTATAGAGTTATCAAACATTTAACGCGCCTCTTATATTTTTTGGTTGAACCTTGGTGGTAAAGACAATTTTTGCAGTGGATTCATTACTACAAGGCCTACTGAGTATTGTAGGACACACTTCCTTAATGAATCTTTGACATTTATATGGACACACTTGATTTAAGAATATAGTATGCCTAGCTCTCTCTTTGTTTGACAAGAAATATAATATGACTGCGTCCACAAACGCATGTACATGGCGGTCCGACAGCCCACCTTCCACCATGGTTGTCCTCGACGCCATGCTTCACGCCCGGGCATTGTTGATCATGGCACTGGCATCAGGTCCGACCATGGCATCCTCCATGGTGTTGCGCATGGCATGCACATATAGAAAAGATATGTTATTTTCGTTGCATTATAGGAAACTTCTGATTGTCTGTTAATAATATAAATATTGATAATAATAAATGTATTGTGGGAGGGAGGGATTTGTGATTTGTCATTGAGTAATATTTGATTTTTTCTGGGTCTTTCTTTTAGAAAGGCGTGTTCTCAAATATATGGCGCACTTTTGGAATTCTTAATTACCTATTATTTCTGAATAAGCATCTGCCAAAGCAAGTATGAAACAATTTCCGTGAGAGCCCGCTGGCCATCCTGGCCTATGAGGGCTATCAAATTCGTTGGACATGATTAATTGTTTGCCGAATAAATTAATTGCAGGACTAATTAACTGCCTGCCTAATTATCCGAAGGCCAAATTAACTACGTAATTAATTGTCAGTCTAATTGGAAAACATATCGTACTTCCAATTATTTGTAGGCCTAATAAACTGTCTGCCTAATTAATTACTAGTTAATTTCATTAATGACTCTGTTTTCAAATTCATTCCACATGAAAATTCCCTACTTAAATGAACCTAATTAATTGCACACATAATTAACAATCGTGTTATTAATTACATTAATGTCTTGATTTACAAATTGATTCGGCACTTGGTTTCCAAAGTATTTCCACATTCATGGTTGCGTGTGAACCAACCAGATGACCTACGAACTCGCCCTTTAGAAGTAGAGATGCCTGACTAATTAATTGCCAGTCTAATTGGAAAAATTCCTACATCTATTTATCTATCGGGCCTAATAAATTACTATTGAATTGTATTAATTGCTCAGTTTTCAAATTAATTCCGCGCCAAAAATCCCTATTTAAATGGACCTAATTAATTGTGCATATAATTAACAATCTGGTAATTAATTACATTAATGACTTCATTTACAAATTGATTCGGTACTCTGTTTCTAAAATATTTCTGCATTAATGGTTGCGTGTAAACCAACCAAATGACCTATGAACTCCCCTTTTAGGAGTAGAGATTACTTGATTTACAAATTTATTCGGCACTCCGTTTCCAAAGTATTTCCACATTAATGGTTGTGTTCGAACCAACCAAACGACCTATGAACTCCTCCTTTAGGAGTAGAGATACTACTCCGATACAGTCTCGGGGCGGGCAGGCAATGGTCGGTCTTTCTGTAATCACCATGTCAGGTCCTTCCAGCGTAGGTGTCGGTGCATGAAAAACTCGATACAGTCCAGGCCAGATATATCCCAAGCTACTCTAACCAGTCTCATATTATTTTCTTTAAGCTTTTTGCATTTTACTACATATTCTAGCCCTTCTGGTCGCCTTCATGTGTTGGTATCCCCATTTGCCTTTACATGCGACCTTTAAATATATGTGACTGATGAGCAAGACCATGTTGAACTGTGTGACAGGTGGTCGTTGATCGCCAGACAACTGTCTGGGCGGACTGACAAGGAAATCAAGAACTACTGGAACTCGCATCTTAGCCGGCAAATCCACAGCTTCCGACGGGCGTACACCACCGGCAAGGAAACCACCGTAACCATCCACATCAACAAGTGGCGAGGAATGCGGGCGCCTGGTAAGTCGCCAAGGAACAAGACAAAGAAGCCGCCAGTGCCTGAGCTCACTAATGTGAATGATGTATCTAGCCTGGTTGGTGCCATATCATCAACATCAAGGCTACCTGAAGGCTACTTGGAGCAGAATGATCGCATCAACAACATGAGTGTCAGCCGCACTTCTGGTGAGCGCTACAGCGAGGAGCCCATTCTCGTGGACCCTGAAGATCGGAATGGCGTTGTGCCGAGGCCGAACTGCATGGTAGATCAGATTGGGCTCACGGAAGCAAACAACTCAATGAATGGGATTGGGATTTTGAAGGACGACAGTAAAATGGAGGCCCTGCTGTCAAGCATCAACATGCCAGCTAGTGGGCTTAATGGCATTGAGCACGAATCCCACTCTGGGGTGGAGGATCTCATGGATACGGACTGGGAGGGGTTGTCATCCCATATATGGGACAATCCAACACAGGATGATCTGCTCGAGACAACTGAACCGCGTGTAAGAATGAGCTTTGAGTCAGACAAGCGCGAGCCATTCGTCAATTGCCTATTCTCTGAAGCGTGCTAAGATAATCCCAGAACAGCAAAGACAAGTAGCCACAACCAATAGCAAAGTAAGTTGTCATGTGTCATAGTTCTCTGGGCCTACATGCGATGGTATGACTAGGTCACATTGTTGGCAGCCACCGAGGAAGAAGTTGTGGCATCTGCACGATGGCATGACGTCTGTCATGGTGTCCCCTACTGTTGCCGCTTCTATGGAATGTATAGTCATTGATATGTGAGATATATTTTGCACCATACATGTCATTTAGAGAAAACAAAAAATCATATTATACAACGGATTATCAATTAATGTTATGTTCTAAATATCTAGAGGTTATACTAGAAAACTGATGCGGAACGAAGCATGAAAATAAAAAAAATCATACGGACACCCAAGATCGAATCTAGGAGATGCATAACTATGAGAGTGGACTGTGTCTACATAACCTCGTAGACCAAAAGTGTTACCGTCGTAACACAGTTCTGTAGTCGTACTCTTCACGATCCAACCGTGATCCGATCCGATCTAGTGCCGAACAGACGGCACCTTCGAGTTTAACACACGTACGGCTCGGCGGCGTCCTCTCCTTCTTGATCTAGCAAGTGAGGGGGAGGAGGTATATGGGATCTGAACCAACACAACTGCGTGGTGATGATGGTGGCAGCGGAATTCCGGCAGGGCTTCGCCAAGCGTCTACGCAAAGTGGAGGAGGTAGACGGGCAAGGTTCGAAGGGTTGCTTCCCCCAATGCCTCCCCACCTTTATATAGGTGTGGAGGGGGCTGGTGGCTTGCCCTCCAAGGCCCTATGATTGTTTGCCGAGGGGGGGGGGATCCCTCCTTTCCTTCCCCACGGATCGCTATCTTCTTTTTTAGGGATCCTGATCATATCTCTTCGGGATACGATACTATTCCTTTTATGGGAAGATCTTGGTGCGCCTAGACCAGGAGTGTGGGGACTTTCCCCACTACCACGTTCATGTGGGTCCAACATGCAGGTGGGCACCACTTCGGAACCTTCTAGAACCTTCCTGGTACAATACCGAAAAACCATAACTTTTTACGGAACCCTGAAAACAACTTTCCATGTATGAATCTTTATCTCTAGACCATTCTGGATCTCCTCGTGATGTCTCGGATCCCATCTGGGACTCCGACCAACCTTCAGACTTTCCACTATTAATATCTCAATACTACCCTAGCGCTACCGAACGTTAAGCGTGCGACCCTACGGGTTCGAGAATCATGTAAACATGACCGAGACTCCTCTCCGATCAATAATCAATGACGGGACCTGGATGCCCGTATTGATTCCCATATATTCAACAAAGATCATTATCGGTTGAACTACGATGTCAATAATTCAGTTAATCCCGTATGCAATTCCCTTTGTCCGGCGATATGTTACTTGCCCGAGATTCGATCATCAGTATCTCCATACCAAGTTCAATCTCATTACTGGCAAGTCAATTTTACTCGTTCCGTAATACAAGATCTCATTACTAAACTCATGATGTTGTATTACCGAGAGGACCCAAAGATTTTTGCGCTTCACACGGAGCGAAAAATCCCAGTCTTGATCCATGCTACCCAACAAACTCCTTCGGAGATACCTGTAGAGCACCTTTATGATCGATTATGAAGCGACGTTTGATAGCACACAAAGTATTCCTCCGGTATCCGGGAGTGGCATGATATCATGGTATTAGGAACAGATACTTGACATTGCGAAAATTGTAGCAAATGACTAAGTGATACGATCTGGCTAAGCTTACGGTTGGGTCTGCCATCACCTCATTCTCCTAATGATGTGATCCCGTTATCAAATGACAACTCAAGCCTATGGTTAGGAAACCTGAACCACCTTTGATCAACGAGCTAGTCTAGTTGAGGCTTACTAGGGACATGATGTAGTCTACATAATCACACATGTATTTAAATTTCTTGTCAATAAAATTCTAGCATGAATAACAAACATTTATCATGAATGGGAAATCTGATAATTACAATTTTATTATTGCCTCTAGGGCATATTTGCAACTGTCTTCCACTTGCACTAGAGTCAATAATCTAGTTCACATCGACATGTGATTAACACCCAATGAGTTCTGGTGTTTGATCATGTTTTGCTTGTGAGAAAGGTTTTAGTCAAGAGGTCTGCAGCATACTGATCCGTGTGTACTTTGCATATCTCTATGTCATACTATAGATGCTGCTATTGCGCTCCATTGGAGCTATTCCAGAACACCGCCCCACTATACGTGTCTGGTTTGCGACTCAGAGTCATCCGGATCGGTGTCAAAGCTTGCATCGACGTAACCATTGATGACGAACTCTTTATCACCTCCATAATTGAGAAGCATGTGCTATGAGTCCGACGCAACTTCACACCTTGCAACACAGGCAAGAACCCCTACTTTGACTGGTCCATTTTGAATTTCTTCAAAATCTTGTCAAGGTATGTGCTTTATGAAAATCCTATCAAGTGTCTTGATCTGTCTCTATAGATCTTAGTGCCCAATATGTAAGCAGCTTCACCTAGGTCTTTCATTGAAACATTCTTTTCAAATAAGCCTTTATGCTTTCCAGAAATTTTATATCATTTCCAATCAATAATATGTCATCCACATATAGTATTAGCAATGCTACAGAGCACCCACTCACTTTCTTGTAAATACACGCTTATTTGTAAACTTCGTATAAACCCAAAAGCTTTTATCACCTCATCAAAGCGTATATTCCAACTCCAAGATACTTGCACCAGTCCATAGATGGATCACTGGAGCTTGCATACCATTTATACATCCTTAGGATCCACAAAACCATTGGGCTGCATTGTATACAACACTTCCTTATGGAAACCGGTTTTCACATCCAACTGCCAGATTTCATAATTGAAAAATACAGAAATTGCTAACATAATTCTAATATAGTTAAGCATCGCTATGGGTGAGAAAGTCTCATTGTAGTCAACTCCTTCAACATTCCGAAAACCATTTGCGACAAGTTGATATTTATATACAGTGACATTACTATCAACCTCTCATTGGTACAGCGAGCTTCTATACAAACGGTTTTTAACTCCTTTCTGTGACGGCACTTTAAACCATCGCCAGGCGATTGTGGGCGATATGGGGGTCCTTCCCACAGGACCCAGAAACCGTCGGGGAAAGGGAGTCATGATGCATATGTTTTGTATAACTAAGCGTATGCAATGCCGTCATCTATCACAAAAGCGAGTCTTCAGAAAATTGTTTCTGATATCTCGAATGTCCCAAACGCTCCATTCTTGCTACTTGTTTGTGCTTGCATTACCATCGTAGTCAGTATTCAGTGGTGCTACGTTTACAATTCGTGACCCATCACAAACATTCACGATTATAGAACATGTATCAGAAGCAGACAATCACACACATTTACATTTCCTCGACTGTATGCGATTCGATGTAAGAGTGCATACAGTTGTCCCTATAAAACTATATGTGAAGCTTGAATATATCCCACACGATTCATCCGTCATACCCCCGTCGGATGAAGACCTATCGCACGCGTTCTTCTATGAGCAAACATTTGCGATGCACACATTTAATAAGAAGGAACTGTGTGCGATGATGTTAATCTCACACATTTCTCTTGGCTGATCGCGTGTGCAGTAGAGATTGATCACTGTAAGTGCATCTAGTGCCACCCCTAGTTGGTTTGGTAGTATTGACGACAAATGTGGTTGAGGGACTAATGTGTTTTTGAGATTCACAGGAGAACACAGGTAAAAGTCCCTGTTGATTCGGTACACCCATCGAAGATGACCCCTAAAAATGTATTAATACATTGAAGACACTGGTGGTTCGCGAAGACATTCGTGTCGAAGATAATGACGTGTCAAGACATTTGCTTGAAGACAATGGAGTGCGAAGACATAGTTTCTTTAGTAGCTTCATTTTCTTCTTTCTTGAGTCATAGGAACCACAGAACTGTCAAGTGGTTTTTTTAACTATGTACTGCAAGGCAACAACCTAACAGTTCTTTATTAAAACTTAAAGCAACAAAGGCATAAAGTACAGAGAGTGAAGAGGAAATACTTACAAATAACCTATGGGAGGGAAGCTATCCAAGAGTGAAGGCTATCTCTATATTCACATTTAATCCTATGAGCTAAAAGAGAGCGACGGACGGCAAAGGTACCAAACGGATGGTACAACTCTTTGTCGTCCGCCACCGACGGTAAACCTGCCCAGCAAAGAGAGCGACGTTAAACATGTTCTTTGCCGTCTGTTTCCCCAAGGCGGACGACAAAGGCCCTTTGCCGTCGGCGGCGGACGACAAAGTGCCTGTATTGTTGTTGTTTTTTCTGATTTCTGTTATATCCCTGCATTTTCAAAAGATATATATGATATATATAGTTTTAACATCAAACTAGCCCATGTATCAAACATCTAGCAGTCCATCAATGCAACAGAACACATATGGTATTAAAAGATCCAATACATACATAGTTTCACGGAGTCAATCCATATATATACATAGTTTCACATTGTTCATCAATACAAATGAAAACAAGAACTAAACACTAGTAGTCCATCAATGCCGCTTCCATGAAGTGAACCAAACCTGCATAAATGGGAGTAAGAAAGATACAAGAAGAAGAAGAAGAAGAACAACAACAACAACAAGAAGAAGACTAGAAGAAGAAGAAGAAGAAGAAGACTAGAAGAAGAAGACTAGAAGAAGAAGACTAGAAGAAGAAGAAGACTAGAAGAACAAGAACAGGAAGAAGAAGAAGAAGAAGAAGAAGAAGAAGAAGAAGAAGAAGAAGAAGAAGCATCTTCTTCTTCTTTTCTCTTCTTCTCTTCTATCTTTTTATCCCTTTCCTCCTCATCCTCATTCTTCTTCTTTTATTCTTTCTTTGTCTTCTCTTTCTTCTTCTATTCTTTCTTTTTCTTATCTTTCTTGTTTTTCTACTTGCTATTCCTTATTTGTGTCATTTTTGAGCTAACATAGGTAATTATGCCATTTTTGGCCAACTAAGCTTATTGTGTCAACTTCGAGAAAAATAAGGTAGGTATAGGTAATTATGCCATTTTTGGCCAACTAAGCTTATCAAGACCATGGCACTATGTATAAAAAACAATCATACAAAGTAAGAAAATTATACAAGTAACTATATAAAGCATAGAATCATACAAGTAACTATATAAATCAAGTACTCCCTCCGTCCCATAATGTAAGACATTTTTTGACACTAGTGTAATGTCAAAAAACGTCTTACATTATGGGACGGAGGGAGTACAACATAAAAAATTGAATACCTAATAATAATCTGGATCGTCGGATTCAATAAATGCTCCGGGGTCAATAAATGCATCATCATCATCATTATCATGAATGAAGTGCTCATCGGGTTCAGCGGCATCAACATGTGGAAGGCCACCTTTACGTAATCGGTCAAGCATTGACAAGTCATCCATAGCAGTAACCTCTTCTTGTTCAGGCCCTTCTTGTTCCGGCTCAGGGGTGAAGTCAGGTTCACTGTCACTGTCTACTTCAATGTTCTGGTGTGAAGTAGAGCATTTCTTGAAGCGTTTTTTGGATAGACGTATTTCTTGGAATAATTCACCATCATATGCGTCTGGGTTAATGTGAGGTTCATAATCCTCTTCATTGGGGGGAAGTGGTCTAACACGTGGCGGCACTTCATAAACGACATCCAACCATCTAGATTTGATCAGTTTGGCAGGCCCATGGTAGATTGGGTCGCCTGTTGAGCCGTAATATAGACATCGGAAACATCTAAATGGGTGCTTTGTTTGATTTCGACTAGCCATATATGTTCATGAGTCCTTCTAGTCTCCTTCGGCTGGAACCGGTAACATTTGAAGACTACAACGTTCGGTGCGTTTTGACCATAGAATAGAAGTTCATAAATTGCTTCAACTCTCCCATAATACTCGATACCTCCTCCATCGCCGATAGCAGAGACACACCAATTTGTAGACTTTTGGTCGGCCGTAGATAGCTCTTTGCCATAGGTATGAAACCAATACCCGTTGATGTCGTATTTGTCAGGTGAACGGACCTTAAAGTCAAAACCATTAGCAACTTGTCTCAATCAGCATCCATAGACTCTGAATTAGCCTACAAGTTTAATACGAAAGGATTGTTGCATTCTTAGACGAAGAAATGAGAATGGTCTAATGGAAATTACCGTTTGTTTGAACCAAGAGATGAAACCGGGAAAGCCAGCTCCTTGCTTTCCCAGAAGCTCATACTCTTTGATTGATTCCTTTTCGATCACCGCTCCATCCGAGAAACAAGCAACGTGTCGACTGTATCAAAAAATATCCGGGAATAAGAGCAGTTCAAAGGAATTAGAAGTTGCGAAACAATGTACAAGAGATCTTACTAGATGTACGGCCGCACTTCTGTTAGGTTGGTGAAGATATACAACGAAATGGTCCGCCATTCTTCGACATCCAATGATATTAGTTTCGAAGCACCGGCAGGTGCGAGATTCCCTTTGAATAGGATGAGGTTGGATTTATGGTCGCCAACATTGTACCGAGGCTTCGGATTATGCAAATGAAGATTTTTGGCTTTGTAGTGTGCTGTCACGAAGTTTGCCGGCTCCTCAGTAATGAATGCCTTGGCCATCGATGCTTCAATTCGACGTTTATTTTTACATTTTGCTCGGAGCGTCTTCTACATCCTCTCAGTTGCGTAGCAACAACGATTTTGCACGGGCCCCCCAATCTTGCATCGATCGGGAGATGCAAAATCAGGTGTTACATTGGATTAAAGAAGCCCGATGGAAAGATCTTCTCTAACTTACAGATCAACTCCGGCGCCAACTATTCCATTTCTTTTATCACGGCAGGCGATAGATTTTTCGCACAAAGAACACGGAAGAAATAGCTCAGGTCTGCCAGTACTAGCCATTCATCCTCAGGAATGAAGCCACGCAACATCACCGGCATTACCCGCTCAATCCATATGTGCCAATCATGACTCTTGAGACGAAATATTTTCAATTTGTCAAGACTCGCTCCCCTCTTTATATTCGCTGCATAACCATCGGGGAATATCAACTGCATTTTCACCCACAAGATAATTTCCCTCATAACTGGCCTTCCAAGATTGAACCATGCCTTTGGCTTCGTCTAGTTCTGCTGCCCTTTCGGTTTCTGCATGTTTTGTAACGGTCTATCATATAGTGCCTCCTGATCGACTCTAGCCTTAGTATTATCCTTTGACTTCCTTTCTATGCCGAACAATGTACCAAAAAGTTCCTTGATAATATTCTTTTCAGTGTGCATCACGTCGATGTTTTGTGGGCAAAGGAGGTCTTTGAAGTAAGGCAGATCCCACAAGCATGTCTTGTGAGTCCAGGCGTGTTTCAAATTATACCCCTTGAAATACCCTGGATGCTCTGGATCTGGCTCGAGGGCGTTTAACTGATCCAGGGTCTCTTGGCCTATCAACGGAAGTGGTGCAGAGTTTTTGACAACTCTATCTTTCATGAAGGTCTTGTCTTTCCTGAACTTATGGCGAGGATCGAGGAACTGTATATGCAAGTTGAAGCAAGAAAACTTGCGACTTGCCTGCAGCCAATGAAACTCAATAGCTGCCTTGCATGTGGGGCATGGGAACCTTCCATGCACACACCATCCAACGAATAGACCATACGCCGGCAAGTCATGCATCAAGTACATGTACCAGACACGCATTATGAATTTCTATTTGTTAAAGGCGTCGTATGTCTTGAACCCATTATCTCAAGCTTCTTGCAATTCGTCCTTAAGTGGCTGCATGTACACATTCATATTCTTTGCCGGATAGTTCGGCCCTGGAATTATCAACGTCAGAAAAATGTTCTTTCTTTGCATAACTGTCCGCGGGGGGAATATTGAGTGGAAAGACAAATACGGGCCAACAACTGTATTAGGTTGTGTCAGACCAAACACACTGAACCGATCCGTGCTGATGCCGACTCGAGGATGCCTTAGATCTGCCGCTTTTTTCACATATAATGCATCAAAGTGCTTCCACACTTCACCATCCGATGTGTGTACCATCATCATATTCGCATCTGCATCTAGTTTGGTTCTTTTGTCCTCTTTGTGCCATGTCATCTGTCTGGCTGTCTCTTCGACCATGAAAAGACGTTGAAGTCTTGGTACGATTGGCATATACCGAAGAACATTTACTGGGATTTTGGTCTGCATCTTCTCACCCATACCGTTGTCTACCACAATATACCTGGAAGACTTGCAAATGGGAGAATAGTTCAAGTCAGCATACTCAAGCCTAAATAAGGCACATCCTTTCTCACAGGCATGTAAAACCACTCTTCTGTAGGTGTTTGCCCATTTCATCCTATGTCCTCTTTTCCCAGTTCTTGCACCGACACAGGGGCACCAGTGTTTCCTCTGGCCATTTGTAAATGTGGCTTTCACAAACCCCTTGGGTTTTGTTAACCATTCATTGGTAATCTGTTTCTGACTAGTGCGACTGGTGTACATCCACACACGATCACTCATCTTGCTTAGCTACTAGATAGACAATAAAATATATATAATTCAGCATGTATATTCATCAGTTCATCTAGTTTGTCAATTTTATTACGTCCATGCAACCTACACTCTAATAGGTAAAGATAGGTCCTAATCCCACCCGAGTATGTGTAGATTGAGTACGTTCTCCATGCTCTAGCCCATTCCGAGACAAAATTTCGGCAGCACCTCCCCGTTGTTCCCTTGATATACGTCTCGGCAAAAAGCTGAGAGAATGTGCATCCGGAGAACAACAGGGGGGCGCTGACGAAATTTTTTCTCGGAATGGGGTAGAGCATGGAGAACGTACTCAATATACACATACTCGAGTTGTCCGTGGAAATCGCCGGACAATCCGAATGAGTTACAGTGACAAATATGCAACTGAATGCATTTTTATCGATGCAACCCTTTCGGATGGGAGACGCATACTAGTTACGTGACTGTAGTTACCTAGCTAGTGTCATCGGCACGAACGCCGGAATAGAGCAAATAATTGAGGCGGGAGGAGGAGATGTCATTTGTGCTCACCCACGAACGCAGGGGCGGAGCTCGTCAAACACCAGACCCTCGCAGCGACGAAATAACTGCACATTGAAATCGAAAGATGAGTAACATAGCATTGTTGTTTTTTCCGTCAACCTAACTAAAATTAAACTAAACTAATCCTAAACTAATGTAAATCTAAAAAACAGAAAGAGACTAGGGCGATGGGGGCGGGGGCGATGGCGGTCGGGGGTGACGGGGCGGCATGGGCGACGGGCCGACTGGGGCGGGGGGCGGCAGGTGCGTCGGGACGGCCGGGGCGGGGGATCCAGGGCCTGGAGGGCGACGGGACGGCGGGGGCGGTGCTGGGCCATGGGACTGGGAGGGTGGTGGGGCAGCGGCGGTGCGAGCGCGGAGGGCGCGCGGGTCGATATCAGAGAGGAGAAGAGAGAGGAGTAGGGCCAGGGAGAGAGGGAGGGGTGGTCGTTAGAGGACGTCAGAGGGCATGTTCTTTGCCGTCAGCTAGCGGACGGCAAGGAATATTTGTCATTCGCTAGCTCACGGCAAAGAAGGGGGCCTATGGGCCGTTATGGTTTGGACCCCTACCCACCTCTTTGCTGTCCGCCGGCGGACGGCAAAGAATCTTTTTCGTCCGCCACCCGATGGCAAAGAACTGGCTGATGGCAAATAGAATCTTTATCGTTTGCCATTTCTTTGCCGTCCATTTTTCAGAAGCAGACGGTAAAGTCCTTCTTTGTCGTCTACTAGCCGGCGACAAAGAACTAACTGATGGCAAATTCTCTATTTCCAATAGTGAAGAGGTGGAGACGATCCTCATGACTGAAAATATGGCACATTACATTATCAATGGTACTTAATTGGTCCATCAATAGAATCCATTCAAATGCTTTAAACTTTAAAGTGCATGAGCATTACCAGATCCACTTAAATATAGGATCAACCACTAGGTGTGAGTATGTAAACTCATAGTAGATATATGACTGAAACTCTCCAGATTTAGATGGCCATCTCCAGATGTCCTTGCCCTCTAGGTCAAGATTGACTAGAGGAAGTAAGGATTGAAGTTGGTTGAGCTCTGATAAGCTTCTAATGATAGAGGTAGGTGGAGATTGTTAGTCAGTGCAGGTAGTGCAAAAAATTCTTTAACCGTGATCATGTCATCAATGACAAAAGAATGTAGCCGTGGTAATCGTTCCTACATAGAGATGGCATTGTCATCCAACTTCCATCTGTCCAACAAAAATACAATAGTGTCACCCGCATGCACTTGTGGTACAGCCAACTGACAAAATTTATCGTATAAGCTCAGCACGTCCCGCCACAAAAAGGATCCACAGTTCTGAGTAACTTGTGGGGCCGAGGCTCCATAGTATGAATCACAAATCATAGTAACCCAAGGCACATCCAATTTGTTGAAGAATTTGAATAGGTGCTTAAGCAGAAAGGCCTCATTTTGAAATCCCAGATTAATAACTTCGAGTCCGCCAAATTTCTTTGGCCTGCAGACCATATCCCAAGCAACCAGTGATTGGCGCGGAGTGTCTAAGTTGCCCCTCCAAAGGCAATGGTGCATAATCCTTTCAATTTCCTCAACTATGCCTTGAGGAAGAGAGAGCGAGCAGAAGAAGTAAATGGCCATGGATATAAGCACCGATTGAAGAAGTTGAAGGCGGCTCCATTGGTTTACCAGACATAATCAGGCAGACAAACATCTCTCGATGCGATCCACAACTGGCATTGTCCTGTATGTAACACCCTGGATTTTGCCATTTTCTTTTTCTGATGATTTTCTTTCATTTATTGATTTGATTTGATTTTATGTGGCTATGTGGTTCTGAAACTTGGGAAGATCATGTCTTCCTAGGTTTTATAGTGGCTTGTCATCCTCATCATCATCCCTAAATCATTTCATTTTCATCCTTGAGCTAACCCAATATTCTTTTTTGAGGGAATATTACTTTTCTGTTAAAGGAATAACCCTTTAAACCCTAGGTTGTGAAGCAACCTATATTTTTGTCACTCCATAAATCCCCAAATAACTCCCATAAATTGTTTGGGTCCTCTCTTGCTCAAATATGGCAAAATATTTCATTGCCATGTTCAAAAATCATCCTCCAATAATTCTTTCCTATTTTGCCCTAAATGGCAATTTGCAAAGCGAGTGCTATTTATCTTTGCTTTATTGCCTCCAAACTTTTTGGACATATTTTCCTGTGCCAAATTTCAACTTCATTTGCCTAGTAATTTTTTATCAGTGATTTTCCAAAGTTTCTGTGAAGGAAGGAACTTTGTGAAGGAGGTATAATCTAGGCATGCACAAATGAGTTGAAACCTTGCAACATCCTTCATATGATCAAGTCATGCCTCACCACCAAATTTGAGCTCATGTAACTCATCTATGTGAGCCCGGCTCCAAATCTTAGTATCTAGTCAGATTTTCAGTTTGTGAAGCAACCATATTTTATCTTGCTTCATTTAAGCTGAAAATTTACCAGGACATTCTCCTATCTATATCAACTCTTTCCACCAAGTTTTGGCTGAATTCATCAAACCATTTGCCCTGTGCAATTTTTCCAAGTTTCTGGTCAGAATAAAGCATTGTGAAGCATTTGCTAGTTTGGTTCATCCAAATGGCATGAAACTTTTTGGTCATCTTTATATCTTCAAATCATTGGGCAATGACTAGTCAGATAATTTCATGCACTTAAGTGAGTGCTGCTTCATAATTCCCAAATCTGACCAGTAGGGCCCTGTCTACAGCAAGTGCACTCTAGAGAGCTCCATTTCCTCTGATGTTTGTCCACCACAGTTACCTTAGCTTGTGATCAAGCTAGGACAAAGCTCAGAGTCTATGCACTGTTCTAGCTCTCACAATTCACATCAAATACCTTGGTGCCAAAATGTTTTGGCTCATCCAAATCTCTTCTTTGCACCTGGACCGATTTCTCTCTTCATTTTGACTGAGGGTAGCATGGTCTTTCTTCTAGAGATGGCCGGTCCGGCCAAAATGAGCCATTTGCTCCAGTGCCCGTGGTGATCACGCTTGCGTCATGACTAATTGCATCCTCTGGCTCCTTCCATCGTTGTTCCCGTCGTTTCCCTCCTCGTCACGACGCCAAACATTGTCCAGGAGCTAGCCCGTGCTGGACTGCATCGGCCTGAGTCAGTGCCCCGCCTTGAATCTCTGCGGCCGAGTCCCCATCGCCGTCCCCATGATGCATCCCTCCTTTGTCCACCATTAGTGCACTGCTTGAGCTCGCCCGTGAAGCTCTAGAGCCCTCTCCCGCGACTATTTAAGCGCCCCCAAGGTGTTCCGCAGCTCCCAAGCCTCTCCTCGTTCCTCCTCGACCACCGGAGTGCCTCCTCCTCGCGCTTTTCTTCTCGGCCACAGCGGCCATCGTCAGAGATCTCTTCCACCCAGCCACCTCGGGCCTCCTCTCCTCCTCCTGAGCCTCCCACTGCCTCCCTCTCACTCCAGCGGCCCTCCCCACCCTCTCAACCTCGCCTAAGAACCCCTGCTTCGTCGTAGACCTCCGCCACCGCCCGTCCTCTGTCTCCTCGAGGCGCCGCCCTTTGCTGCCACCCCGCGCCTCCCTCCACCGGGAATGGGTGCGGTGTGGCCCCGCGCACCCACCCGTGTTCTCAGTTTGGCCGGGGACAACCGGAGCTGGCCAGGCTGCCGCTCCCATCCCTTCCCAGTTCCTTCTCTAGTGCACGAGTGGAACAGGCGCGGGGAGGAAGAAGACGATCGCTTCGTTCCTCCTGTCCCCAGGGCCCGGCCCGTCAGTGGCCCAGGCGCCTGCTGAGGGAGTCCTAGATTAGGGGGTGTTCGGGTAGCCGGACTATACCTTCGCCGGACTCCTGGACTGTGAAGATACAAGATTGAAGACATCGTCCCGTGTCCGGATGGGACTTTCCTTGGCGTGGAAGGTAAGCTAGGCGATGCGGATACTCAAGATCTCCTACCATTGTAACCGACTCTGTGTAACCCTAACCCTATCCGGTGTCTATATAAACCGGAGGGTTCTAGTCTGTAGGACAACCATCTTCATACAGAATCATACCATAGGCTAGCTTCTAGGGTTTAGCCTCCTTGATCTTGTGGTAGATCTACTCTTGTACTACCCATATCATCAATATTAGTAATGCAGGAATAGGGTATTACCTCCATCGAGAGGGCCCGAACCTAGGTAAAAACATCGTGTCCCTTGTCTCCTGTTACCATCCGGCCTTGACGCACAGTTCGGGACCCCTACCCGAGATCCACCGGTTTTGACACCGACATTGGTGCTTTCATTGAGACTTCCTCTGTGTCGTCACCTTCAGGCCCGATGGCTCCTCTGATCATCAACAACGATTAGGTCCAGGGTGAGACTTTTCTCCCTGGACAGATCTTCGTCTTCGGCGGCTTCGCCCTGCGGGACAATTCGCTTGGTCATCTGGAGCAGATCGAAAGCTACGCCCCTGGCCATCAAGTCAGGTTTGGAAGCTTAAACTACACGGCTGATATCCGCGGAGACTTGATCTTCGACGGATTCAAGCCACACCCAAGTGCGCCGCACTATCTCGAGGGGCATAATCTAGCTCTGCCTCCGAACAGTGTCCTGGAGGCCGCACCCACACCGGTTCTGACCTCTAGCTCGGAGCCTGTTGCGCCAAGCGAGGATGAACGGTTCGACGTCACCTCGGGGGCTGCGATCTCAAAGGCGATTGAGCCAAGCACCCGCCCCGCATTTCACGAAACTCGTGACCCCAAGGGTCCGGACTCCTCCCCGGACTCCGAATCCCCCGCGCCCCTGCCAGTCGAATCCAATTGGGCGCCAATAATGGAGTTCACCGCCGCGGACATCTTTCAGCACTCGCCTTTGGGCGACATTCTGAATTCTCTCAAGTCTCTCTCTTTATCAGGAGAGCCCTGGCCGGATTACGGTCAGCGAGGATGGGATACGGACGATGAAGAAATTCAAAGCCCACCCACCACCCACTTGGTAGCCACTGTCGAGGATTTAACCGACGTGCTTGACTTCGGCTCCGAAGACTTCGACGGTATGGACGACGAGGTAGGAGACGAACAGGAACCAGCACCTGTAGGGCGCTGGACGGCCACCTTGTCATATGACATATATATGGTGGATACTCCAAAGGATGGAGACGGTGATTGAACAGCGGGGGATGACACCTCCAAGAAGCAGCCAAAGCGCCGGCGTCAGCAACGCCGCTCTAAATCCCGCCAAAGCAAAAACGGTGATTCCGGCACCGGAGACAATAATACCCCGGATAGCGCCGAAGAACACCCTCCCCAACAAGATTCGGCGCAGGAAGATGGAGAAGCCAGCCCTCATGAGAGAGAGGCAGACCGAGAGGTTGAGGATGATAACTATATGCCTCCCTCCGAAGATGAGGCAAGCCTCGATGAAGACGAATTCGTCGTACCATCAGACCCAGCCGAACAAGAGCGTTTCAAACGCAGGCTTTTAGCCACGGCAAGCAGCCTCAACAAAAAGCAGCAACAGCTTAAAGCTGATCAAGATTTGCTAGCTGATCGATGGACTGAAGTCCTTGCGGCTGAGGAGTATGAACTCGAATGCCCCTCCAAGAGCTACCCAAAACGCAGGTCGCTACCCCGATCAGAGGAGGAAGCGCCTGCATCACCAGCGCACGACATGGTAGACCGGCCACCTCGCAGCCGCGACAGAGAGGCCTCTCGGCCCTCCACACAAGCCATGCCCCGACGCCGCTTAGCTAAGGCATGGGAAAGCACGCTAGACCTGCGGGATGTACTGGAGGATAAGGCAAGGCAAACAAGATCGAGCTACGGATCGCGCAGGCGCCCTACGACACACGACGATGATCTTCACTCCGGCAGGGCCGAACACAACAGACATAGCTCTTCCGAGCTGCGTCGTGATATAGCCCAGTACAGGGGCACCGCACACCCACTATGCTTCACAGATGAAGTAATGGATCATAAAATCCCAGAGGGCTTCAAACCCGTAAACATCGAATCATACGATGGCACAACAGACCCGGCGGTATGGATCGAGGATTATCTCCTTCACATCCACATGGCACGTGGCGATGATCTACACGCCATCAAATACCTCCCGCTCAAACTCAAAGGACCGGCCCGACACTGGCTTAATAGCCTGCCAGCAGACTCAATCGGTTCTTGGGAGGACCTGGAAGCCGCATTCCTCGACAATTTCCAGGGCACTTACGTGCGACCACCGGATGCCGACGACCTAAGCCACATAATACAGCAGCCAGAGGAATCGTCCAGGCAATTCTGGACACAGTTCCTAACAAAGAAAAACCAGATAGTCGACTGTCCGGACGCTGAGGCCCTAGCAGCCTTCAAGCATAACATCCGCGACGAGTGGCTTGCCCGGCACCTGGGACAGGAAAAGCCGAAATCTATGGCAGCCCTCACGACACTCATGACCCGCTTTTGCACGGGTGAAGATAGCTGGCTAGCTCGCAGCAACAACTTATCAAAGAACCCTGGTAATTCGGATACCAAGGACAAAAGTGGCAGGACACGTCGGAATAAACAAAAGCGCCGCGTTAGCAGCGACAACAATGAAGACACGGCAGTTAACGCCGGATTCAGAGGCTATAAATCCGGTCAGTGGAAAATGCCATTTAAAAATAATACCCAGGGCCCGTCCAGTTTGGACCGAATTCTCGACCGCTTGTGCCAAATCCACGGCACCCCCGAAAGGCCGGCCAATCACACCAACAGGGATTGTTGGGTGTTCAAGCAGGCAGACAAGTTAAGAGCCGATAATAAAGACAAGGGGCTGCATAGCGACGACGAGGAGGAGCCCAGGCCGCCGAACAGCAACGGACAGAAGGGGTTCCCCTCACAAGTGCGGTCGGTGAACATGATATACGCAACCCACATTCCCAAGAGGGAGCGGAAGCGTGCGCTACGGGACGTATACGCGATGGAGCTAGTCGCCCCAAAGTTCAACCCATGGTCCTCCTGCCCGATCACTTTTGATCGAAGGGACCACCCCACTAGCATCCATCATGGCGGCTTTGCCGCATTGGTTCTTGACCCAATCATCGACGGCTTTCATCTCACAAGAGTCCTCATGGACGGCGGCAGTAGCCTGAACCTGCTTTACCAGGACACAGTGCGGAAAATGGGCATAGATCCCTCAAGGATCAAACCCACAAAAACGACCTTTAAAGGCGTTATACCAGGTGTAGAAGCCAACTGTACAGGCTCCGTAACACTTGATGTGGTCTTCGGATCTCCGGATAACTTCCGAAGCGAAGAGTTAATCTTCGACATAGTCCCGTTTCGCAGTGGCTACCATGCCCTGCTCGGACGAACCGCATTCGCAAAGTTCAACGCGGTGCCACACTATGCTTATCTCAAGCTTAAGATGCCAGGCCCTCGAGGAGTAATCACGGTCAACGGAAACACCGAACGCTCCCTCCGTACGGAGGAGCACACGGCGGCTCTTGCAGCAGAAGTACAAAGCAGCCTTCTCAGGCAGTTCTCCAGTCCGGCCGCCCAAACGCCAGACACTGCAAAGCGCGCCCGGAGTAACCTACAACATGACCGCCTGGCACGTTCTAAACAGGCGTAGCAATGCGGCCCCAACCCCAGCCCTCGCGATATGGCGAAATCAGTACCTCGCGTACATAACTACACCCTTGAAATTCCATGGGCACAGGGGAAGGGGCACAATAACGACACGCCCGAAATACGGCTTAAAACGTACTAGGGGCTGCCGGATTACTTTTTTCTTTCTCTTACTTTCAGGACTCCATAGTTCGGACGACCTGTTCGGCACTGCGACTGCCGCACAAATGATGCAAGATACAAGGAGGTAGACAAGCCATGCCGCATTATGAAACTCCCAGGTGGTCTCTGTTACGAGCAGTATACCTGTTTTGAATATAATTCCGTGGCCCGCCCTTGGTCAGGACATGTTAAATAGTCCAATACCTTTTTGCTTATCGCACTACTTGTATCGTTCGGCTTTGACCAATAGCCTCTTTATAAACAATGCATAGCCTTTTTGTCTAATTTTTGCATTACCCTTTTTTCATATATATGTTTATTAAATAACATGATCGCAATCGTACACCATGGTACGGCAAACACGCCAGGGGCTTCAGTACCCTTTAATCTGGTGTGAGAAGTCCGTACACTTTCCCAAGTGCGGCACCCCGAACTTATAGCACTATATGCATCGGCTCCGAATCATGATTTGGGTCAATAGTTGGGTTTTCCCGGCTGCTATGTTTTGGTGCCTTACGTTCCGCTATATTGGCTAAGGTAGCACTAGGAGAACCACTGCGATTGTGCCCCGGTTCAGCCGGGTTAAGCACCTCAGTGGAGAAAGCTAAAACTGACTGTCATGATAAGGCGAGAGACCGATCGCTGTTCGAGAGGTTTTTCGAGTCCCTAAAGACTTATGCCGCTTCGAGCGAGGAGCTGGCTTTGTCCAGCCAAGGCGTGGATAGCGCCCCGAACTCGGTCTTCCGAACTAGGGGCTTCGCTGAAATTTAAAATTATAAAGTTCTATGGCCAAGTGAGAGTGTTCAAGCATTATAGTCTGATTGCCTGGTTCGTTGTGCTGAGCGCCTCCCTCGAAGGACCCAACTATGGGAAAAAGAGCGCTCAGGATTATCCCGAACACCCCAGCACTAGTGGCATGGGGGCAGAAGCCGACGACTGGCCATCTCTCAATTTTTGATAAATGGCCGCACAGAAAATAATATTTTAAATTCAATAAGCATTGCTTGGCGCATATGAACAAGTTTTCAGCGCACAGGATAAAACACGAGCGAGTTCATTGGAAAATTACATCTTTGGTACATTCATCCGCCACAAGGCGGGCACCCGCAAGAACATCCTTGTAGTAGTTCTCGGGCTTGCGATGCTCCTTCCCAGGCGGCGGCCCGTCCTTCACAAGCTTCTCACCATCCAGCTTACCCCAGTGCACCTTCGCACAGGCAAGGGCCCGCCAGGCACCTTCGATGCAGACGGAGCGCTTGACGACGTCGAGCCTTGGACAGGCCTCCATCAGCCGTCGCACCAGCCCGAAATAGCTCCCTAGCAGGGCCTCTCCGGGCCACAGCCAAACTATGAAGCCCTTCATAGCTTGTTCGGCCGCCTTCTGAAGCTCGACCAGCTGTTTAAGCTGGTCGCTCAAGGGCATAGGGTGTCCGGCCTCAGAATACTGAGACCAGAACACACTCTTCGTCGAGCTGCCTTCTTCAGCTCGGTAGAATGCGGCGGCGTCGGATACACTGCGGGGAAGATCTGCGAACGCCCCTGGAGAACTCCGGATTCGGGTAAGCGACAAGTAGTTTACTTTTATATTCCTACTTTGCATTGAGAATGCCTTACCTGCTGCTATCTTTTTCACCTCCTCCAACTCCTGGAGGGCCTTTTGGGCTTCGGCCTTGGCACCCTTGGCAGTCTCAACGGCCGATGCGAGCTCGGATGCTTGCGCTTTTGACTCAAGCTCTAGGCCCTCACATTTTTTCATGACAGCCTGCAGCTCTTGCTGCACCTCGCCGACCTGAGCCCCAAGTTTCCCACGCTCAGTGCGCTCCACGGCCAATTTCTTTTCGGCCTCAGATAGGGCCTGCTTGAGGGTCGCCACCTCAGTCGTGGCCCCTACAATAAGTAGTACAATCCTGTTATTTTTTGCAATCACACCTTTCTATAGGCACCTTTTTTTGAAGGATGTTTCTTACCTCCCTCTTCCTCGAGCTGCCGTTTGGCAAGGCCGAGCTCTTGCTCGGTCCGCCCGAGGTCCTTTTTTAGGACATCCACCACCGCAGTCAGTGCGGCGGTGGATAGCAGTGAAGCCTGCATACGCATATTGACTCTTTTTCATTAGACTCCTGCGATATTTATTAGATCCTCTATTCGGCTTTTCTTTCCGAACACCAAACAGAGCATCAGGGGCTACTGTCTATGCGGTAGTATTTTGACATATTTTTACTTACCTCGAAGCCTGTCAGAAGGCTAGCGCAAGCTTCAGTCAGTCCGCTTTTGGCGGACTGAACCCTCTGGATCACCGTACTCATGATAGTACGGTGCCCCTCGTATATGGAGGCGCCGTCAAGCACCTCCAGCAGGTTGTCCAGCGTCTCCGGTTGGACGGAAGCCGCTGGCTCAGAAGGCTTGCTCCTCTTGGGAGGAGTTCGCCGGCCGCGGTCCAGAACTGTTGAATTTTCCGGCGCGGTGTCCGGCCCGGAGCCGAACTTGGAGCCCTGGCGGGCCTTGTCCCCTTCGACCCTGGAGTCTGGGAGGTTGCCTTGCGGCTCCTCCAGTACCACCTCCTCCTGCCCCGGAGCTTGTCGCGACGCCACTTCGGCGTCGTCTGCAGTGCAGGGGGAGAAAGCGGGCGGGACTGAGTCCACGTCCGACGGGTCCAGGGAGCTGCCCGACGATTCGTTGAATTCGGTCCGGGGCGGGCTGCATAATTATGATCGACGTCAGGAAGAGTTGTGCGCTAAAAGAGCCTCATGAGTTACTCTGACATCCGAACTTACGATTTCGCCGGACGTTTGGCCCTGCTCGGCCATTCCTCCTCGCCCTCTTCGGCGTCGGGGGAGTAGTCCGGCGGAGGGGTCTTCCTTTTTCTAGACCCCTCGCCCCCCCGGTTGGGGCGGCCTTCTTCTTCTCCTCCCCCTCCGCTGGGGGGGGGGGAGAGTCTTCTTCTTCCTCCTCCTCGTTTTCATTGGAGGAGGGCGTCTCGGACTCGTCAGCCGACGAGTGTGACACCACTACATTACTGGCACTCTTTCGAGTCCCGGTGGTCTTCTTCTTCTTGACTTTCTTCTCCGGCACCACATATGGTGCCGGAACCAGCAGCTTCACTAGGAGCGCGGGAGCTGGGTCTTCGGGCAGGGGAGCCGGACAGTTAATTGGTTCGGATATCGCCCGCCAAGCCTGTTAAAGGTACGGGAGTTTAGATCCTGCATAGAGTCAGACTATGAAAAAAATAAAAAGAGCTTGATATCCTGTCAAAGGTAAAAATAGCTCACCGCGCTAGCGTGACGCTGCGTGCTATATCCGCGGTCCTCGGAAGCGGATGTTGGGGCCTCGGCGCCTTTGATCAGCGCCTTCCAGACATCTTCATATGTTGTGTCGAAGAGCCTGTTGAGGGTTCGGTGCTGCGCCGGGTCGAACTCCCACAAATTGAAATCCCGTTGTTGGCACGGGAGAATCAGGCGAACAAGCATGACCTGGACTATATTAACAAGCCGGATTGGCTTGTTTACCAGGGACTGGATGCACGTCTTCAGTCCGGTCACCTCTTCCTCGTTGCCCCACGAAAGGCCAGTCTCTTCCCAGGATGTAAGCTGCGTGGGGGGTCTGGATCTGAACTCGGGGGCCACGACCCAGTCCGGATCGCGTGGCTCGGTGATGTAAAACCACCCGGCTTGCCACCCCTTTAGGGTCTCCACAAAGGAGCCCTCGAACCAGAGGACGTTGGCTATCTTGCCAGCCATGGCGCCTCCGCACTCCGCTTGGCTGCCGCGCACCACCTTGGGCTTGACGTTGAAGGTCTTGAGCCAAAGGCCAAAATGGGGGCGGACGCGGAGGAAGGCCTCACACACGACGATAAACGCCGAGATGTTGAGGATAAATTTCGGGGCCAGATCGTGGAAATCTAGGCCGTAGTAGAACATGAGCCCCCGGACAAATGGGTGAAGTGGGAAACCCACTCCGTGGAGGAAGTGGGGAAGGAAAACTACCCTCTCATGGGGCCCTGGGGTGGGGAGAAGCTGCCCCTTCTCGGGAAGCCGGTGCGGGATGTCCTTGGACAGGTATCCGGCCTTCCTTAGCTTTTTCACTTTAACCTCCGTGACGGAGGAGACCATCCACTTGCCTCCCGCTCCGGACATTGCTGGAGAAGGTTGAGGTGGGAAGGGCGGGCTTGGGCGCTGGAGCTTGAGCGCCCAAGAGATGGATTGGCAAAGGAGGAAGAAGGCGTAGGTAAAAAGGTGGATCCTTATCCCCTTATATGGGCGGATGCGGTTATGCGTCCCCACCTACCTAATAATATTCGCTTGCCTCCCAAGCGCCATGGTAAATGGCATGGTTGGGTTACCCACGTCCGTATTGATGAGAATCCCGTAAAAAGGGGCACACGATCTCTGCTTTGACAAGACGTGCCAAGGAAACCGCCTCGCAAACTGTGCTGAGGTGGAAAAGTAAAAACGATTCGAGTAAAAGACTTGGCCGTAGTGTGATGACGCACTGCGGAATACGTCAGCAGATTTGATTTGTGTTAATATTATTCTCTCTATGGCCATATGTGGAAACTTGTTTTGCAGAGCCGGACACTATTCTTGGTGTCTACAATCTTTTATGGAGGACTTGGAGGAGGAACCCGCCTTGCAATGCCGAAGACAATCTGCGCGCCGAACTCATCGTCATTGAAGCCTGGTTCAGGGGCTACTGAGGGAGTCCTGGATTAGGGGGTGTTCGGGTAGCCGGACTATACCTTCGCCGGTGGACTGTGAAGATACAAGATTGAAGACTTCGTCCCGTGTCCGGATGGGACTTTCCTTGGCGTGGAAGGCAAGCTAGGCGATGCGGATACTCAAGATCTCCTACCATTGTAACCGACTCTGTGTAACCCTAACCCTATCCGGTGACTATATAACCGGAGGGTTCTAGTCCGTAGGACAACCATCTTCATACACAATCATACCATAGGCTAGCTTCTAGGGTTTAGCCTCCTTGATCTCGTGGTACATCTACTCTTGTACTACCCATATCATCAATATTAATCAAGCAGGAGTAGGGTATTACCTCCATCGAGAGGGCCCGAACCTGGGTAAAAACATCGTGTCCCTTGTCTCCTGTTACCATCCGGCCTTGACGCACAGTTTGGGACCCCCTACCCGAGATCCGCCGGTTTTGACACCGACACCCGCGCTGACGTGTCAAGTGGAAGCGGTTTCCTGGTTACTACGTATACATTTAAGGAAAGCGTATTCCTTTCTTTCTTTAGCAAAAGTACGTTTTCTCTTCTCGAAAACATATCTTTCTCTACTACGGCAACGAATGCGCTTTCGCTTCTCGGAAAGCATATTTTCTAATATGCGCCTCTGCCTTATCCACTCAGGGAGCCGGTTGTGAATATTCTTTTTAGAGAAAAGCCCCTAATCTTCTACACCTTATATATCCACGACCATAACTCCGATCGAGGTGAAACTAGTGCTCACTTCTTCGTCTCGTCGAGCTCTTTCTGGGGGTATCATTTTCATAAGGTGTTCACACTATTAAAATGACCATGATTCCCTTGCCCTAATAATCACCCTCCGAGAGAGAAACGTCCGACGTTTCATTCCGCGGCTTCGCCACACTTCTTCCCAGAGTCTCCGTCACCCCCATGCAAGCCACAACAGCCACTTGCCTGATAGCCATGCAGTAGCCATGGTTTCTACTTGAATACTTAATAGAAGTTTGCCTGTTAGCTCTGTGCTTGTTTGCTACTACTGTCGTTGTTTCGGTTATGCTCGTGGCTTCATGTTCACCTTCATGCTATGTCCCGATGCATCTTGTTATCTTGTACTACTTGCTATTACTGTTTTCATCTCATGCTTGGTAGTAGTAGTACATGCTGGTAGGAGTGATGTTCAGTCCGATGCATGGTTACCGTCTAGTATCCAGGACCGTGGTAATGCAGGTTCCTTTGCATCTAGTTGGTTACATGCTAGTGTTCTTGCTATGTTCTTGCATGGTATTTATTCATGATGCTAGTAGTCATGCTATGCTCCTGTGTAGTGTTATGATTATGCTCGTCAGTATGCCATGCTCATTTGGATATACGATTGATTGTGGTTATGCTCGATGATTATGTTGCACCTCCATGCTTATGTTGATGTCATACTTTGTAGTTGCATCATTTTATTTTTATATGTCTCAGCTTCTTGCATTCAAGTTTAACCGGATAATAATGAACTTGAACAACTGTTGGCTGAGTCATGGTGCCACTTAAATCAAGCTGACCAGTGCAACCACATTTTCCTTTTATGGGAAAGATCTAACTGGGTCTATTGCCATGCCTCTCACCGGTTCCTCCAACGAGGGATTGTTTTTTTGGACTGGTCTCCAACGAGGGAAGGTTATGGGCGCGCGCTACCCTGATCAGGTAGGTGGACATAGGTCCCCTGATCGGTCGATTTCTTCTTGCTTTCCCGTTAAGGATTTCTTCTTGATGTTTATATTATTGGATTGCCTGTATATTTTGTAACCCGTGGAGTTAGTATGACCTGCCTAGCAACCTGTATTTTACTGGAGAAAATGTTGAACAGTAGGCTTGTTATTTTGAATGCTTGCGGCAAAGGGATGGGCTTGCACCCTTTTATGTTCTAGACTAGGCATGCTAATGAAAACATTCCCATACATGTAGGTCATGTGCATATAAACTCCATTTCTTATATTACTTATCTATCCTTTAACAGCTTACGTGTGGGATTTCCTTCGGAAGTTGTCCACGTGAGTCAATGGGTGCTGCTTCATGTGGGCATCCTTTCTGTGGTGTATGTTGGAGAGGTTCGTTCTCTTGTTATCCCCTTGCTTTGGATGGTCATACTTTACACTGCCCTTGCCTAGATAATTATGCCATGAATATGCAGGTTACACACCTGATGATGTTTACGGCTAGGCGCAGGAACAAGCAGATGCCGAGGAAGTGCGGGCACGCGCTGCTGGCCTTAGCAGGTGTAGGAACCGTGCGAGGAAGGTTCAGCCGCGCCAACGCATGTGTGCGTGGTCGTTGGGTTAGCCAAGATCTGCATTCTGCGACTTCGTCTTCACCATGGACACAAGCAAGGACTGATTGGTGGTTCTTGGTAGCGGTGCCGAGCATCGGCAGATCGAAGTGGTCGAGGTCACGGTTAATCCACCCGGACGAGACATGCATCTTGGAGCTAGCGCAGAGGGGGGAAGAAGCAGGTTGGTATGGCCCGGTATGTCCAGTTCTTCCCATGAAGGTCACATGCCTAACTTCGTGCTAGACATTGCTAACTTAGCCACTTGATGTTAAACTCTGTATGTGTAACTAGACCTAGCACCACTCAATGATTCGATTCGATGTGTTAAATTAAAGTACCAATTACGCATGTTCACCCCTTTGTACATGTGTGCTCTTGCATTGCTTACTATATCTTGTTTTATATGATGGCCCATTGTCAGCTATACAACTTTTGAATCCTGTCAAGTTCAGTTCAGATTTGATTTTTTTTCACCTCTTTTTGCATGGACAATGTGTCTGGTGTTTAAATAATGGCTACTTGAAATTCATAGGCATTGTGAGGTCAGAAAGTATTCCATTTTGACTCCATTATTCAGTATGGTTCAAAGTTGTTAGCTGCTACACCTACATGTGGAAAACTTACGGCATTCTAAAATTAAGCAGCAACATTTATTGCCGGTCATTTAAAATTGCAGTGACAAGACAAGTGCTGACACAGAGTTCTACCTCTCTGACTGAAACAGGAACTTTCACGCAAAGAAAACACACACAGGGCAGGAACATGACTACTCTTCCCCTTCCAAGTTTCTGATCGATCGAACTCTTTGGTGACCAGAAAATGAGAAAAAGGCAGGCCGTCGATGTACAGACCATAGGTGCTCGGACGCACGGCCGGCATCATGGTCGCCATAACTCACAACCCATGAGGTGGTGACCAAGCAAGAAAGGAAGGTTAGTTGACTCTCCTCTAATTCCTTTTTTTTGTTGAGAAACTCTCCTCTCCAATTCTGGTTGTCTTAGTTAGTCCTTGGAAATCTCCCAACATTAGATTAATTTATGCATTAAAAACTATAAAGAGTACAATAGTAGAAACTATAGTCATAGGAACTAATTATAGAAACTAATTAGAATATTTCAGATTCATCCATGTAGACATGAAGAGGAAGAGAACCGAATCTATTCATAAATTTTACAAGCTAATTGATTCAGTCTGGCAATGTCCATGCCAACATGATTGTAATGCAAGTACGAACAATGTGGAGAGTATTTCATTGGAAGTAATGCTATTTTCCTTTCTTAACCACGCACCTTCAAATATTATGAACCTAATCTCAAATAACATTACAGGGGCCTGAATGATTCAGTACTGGAATGACATAATGGGCTTTCAGGCTTGCGGGCATTTTTCATGTAAAATTGTTATTCTTGCTAAAATTGTATAGCTGTCCTGCGTGCACCTGAACATTTTTGCATAGATCTATTATGATAGCTATGTCGAAACTCAATATTGTATAACATGTTTTTTTGTATGAGTGATATCAGCTTTCTGAGTCAGATAATTTTATCGTAAGTGCTTAACTTGATGACTTTGTAAACTGGCAAGACAGAAATTTCATTCTGTAAGGAAGTGAAAGACCTTCTCATTTTCTGATTGTTCTACCTCTCTGACTGAAACAGGAACTTTCGCGCAAAGAAAACACACACAGGGCAGGAACATGCCTACTCTCGCCCTTCCATGTTTCTGATCGATCGAACTCTTCGGTGACCAGAAAATGAGAAAAGGGCAGGTCGTCGATGTACAGACCACAGGCGCTCGGACGCACGGCCGGCATCATGGTCGTCATAGCTCATAACCCATGAGGGGGTGACGAAGCAAGAAAGGAAGGTTAGTTGACTCTCCTCTAATTCTTTTTTTTTGATGAGAAACTCTCCTCTCCGATTCTGATTGTCTTAGTTAGTCCTTGGAAAGCTCCCAACATTAGATTAATTTATGCATTAAAAACTACAAAGAGTACAATAGTAGAAACTATAGTCATAGAAACTGATGTGGGTTGCAGAACTCCCTGGCGACGAGCCCAACGGCCTTGTACTTCACCTGGACAAGCACCATTGGGTCGACGTTGCAGCCAGCGGCTACGGCCATGCATTCGGAATTCCATGGCATGATGCATATAAATTGGATCTGTAGATGGGTTCAGAAGATGATTTTTTTCTATGCTTCTCCTATGGTGGGTTCGGTTTTGCATTACTCAATTTTGCTAATGTGTCGTTTCTGCAATGTATCTTTAATTTTTTAGTATACTAATTTCAAATGAATACATAATTTTCTATGGATCAGATTCATGAAGCTCCAAGCGAGCAAGAAGTTTCAGTCTACCTTTACTCATGGCCTCCCCTTCTCGTCTGGTAACTCACGTGCTCACTTTGTCCTGAAGATAGCGTGAACTAATCTTTTATCAGGCAACAAATGCCATGTCCTAGTACTGGCCAAAATCCCTTTTTCATGTGTGAACCATATATAGAAAACTGCATGATACATACTGGAATCTGGTGCTCACTTTTAGAATAGCTGGTTTTTTTCCACCCAACTAGAGAACTTAGGAAGGCTGTTTTTTTTCTTCTTTTGTTATGATTTTTTCAGTCTTTTGGGTTAACAAGTGGTTTTTTTTCTTTCGCCTTTAGGTTGCATAAGTGCAATTGCAACTGTATGCGTTCACTAGCGACAACACCCATAGATAAATATACACACCTATTACATGTTGATGCTGCCAGCTCTTGTTATACATTTATTTTGCTGCGGTACCTCTGTTCAATCGTGGTCCATGCTCTGTTTAATGCACATGTCGGATCAAAATCAAAATGAAATTAGTATAGCTTGTCTAACCACATTCGGACTCCTAATTTTAAGTTTTTGTCTTGCTCTCCGGTGGACGGCCTTGGCAATCTGAACAAGCTTTACGCGACTGGCACTCTTGTTGATCCCTTATGAGTCATCTAAGCCGTTTTGTGTGCAAGGTTGAGATAGTTGGGGCCTGTAACTGTGTTTTGGTGAGCTTCTTCCTTTCTTTGAGGGTTTCCCAATCCCTTCTCAATCCAAAGTTCTGGCTCAGGCTGTGACTACAACTTTTATTGACCTAGATCTGATGGTGATTGTCGGTGTCAAAACCGACGGATCTCGGGTAGGACGTCCCGAACTGTGCGTCAAGGCCGGATGGTAACAGGAGACAAGGGACACGATGTTTTTACCCAGGTTTGGGCCCTCTCGATGGAGGTAATACCCTACTCCTGCTTGATTAATATTGATGATATGGGTAGTACAAGAGTAGATCTACCACGAGATCAAGGAGGCTAAACCCTAGAAGCTAGCCTATGGTATTATTGTGCATGAAGATGGTTGTCCTACGGACTAGAACCCTCCAGTTTATATAGACACCGGATAGGGTTAGGGTTACATAGAGTCGGTTACAATGGTAGGAGATCTTGAGTATCTGCATCGCCTAGCTTGCCTTCCACGCCAAGGAAAGTCCCATCCGGACACGGGACGAAGTCTTCAATCTTGTATCTTCATAGTCCAGGAGTCCGGCGAAGGTATAGTCTGGCTACCCGAACACCCCCTAATCCAGGACTCCCTCAGTAGCCCCCGAACCAGGCTTCAATGACGACGAGTCCGGCGCGCAAATAGTCTTCGGCATTGCAAGGCGGGTTCTTCTCCAGATTCTGTGTACCTGTACGAATAATGTCCGACTTTTGTAATGTAGCGCTCCTCGGCTTCCGCGCCCGATAGCGGCTGTCTTCCACGTGTCACACGAATGCGAAGAGCCTGGGGCGTTTTTACATCCACACCCCTAGCCACAAAAACGAGCCGCCTATTTAACGGGATGAGGATTTTTAGATCCAAACCGCATCTTCCCCTTTCCGCGAGTCATCCTCAGAGCTCTCCCAGCTAAGGTCCATTCTAACATGGCCGGCCGTCGCAGCTCCCCCCCCCCTCGCTCCTCCGGTCCTAAGCCCGGGGACTGGGAGAGTTGCACCATCCCGCATAGCGAGTTAGTGTCGCTTCAGGCCAAGGGATTTCTCCCTCAGGCGTACATGGTCTCGGTCCGAGCCGGTCTCGCCACCTATAATGGCGGGAAGCAAGCGGAGAGCGCCCCCGATCCTTCCAAAGGAGAGCGGGTATGCCTCATCCCCTATCTGATAAGGGGACTGGGATTTCCAATTCATCCCTTCCTCTGCAGGCTCCTGGAGTTCTACGGCCTCCAGCTGCACAATCTCACACCCGCCTCCGTATTACATATTGCGGGTTTCGTCGCCCTTTGCGAGTTGTTCCTGGGCGTGGAAGCTCATTTCGCTTTGTGGAAGAGGATATTCTGCCTGGTGCCCCGTTCTCAAGAGGGGTCTATATATCAAGTGGGCGGAGCCGAAGTATGGCGCATCGCCGGGACCGGATATTTATCCGGAACCCCAAAGAAGGCGTCCGAGGACTGGCCCTCGGAATGGTTTTACATAGACGACGTCCCGCTGCCGGACCCTATCCGGGCCGGTCTCCCTGAGTTCAACAGTGCTCCATTGAAGAAACGCTTGAGTTGGCGTCCACGGAGCTCTCAGAGAGAAAGCGATAGAGACGTCCTTTACCTGATGAGCCGGGTAAGGCTGCTGGCCCATTCCGGACTAACCATGATTGAAGTCTTGGCCGCATGCATTATGCGGGGGGTGCAGCAGCTTCAGTACAGAGGCCACCCCATGTGGGATTTCAATGGGGAGGATGACGCCACGCGTTATGGTCGTAAGGGGTCGGCCTCAGCCGCCGCCTTAATAAAGATCTTGTCCTCCTTGTACAAGGGAGAAAAGGAGGAATTCCTCCGCGTCAACCCGCGGGCCGGATTCACTATGTATGAACCTCCAAGTTGGGTAAGTGAACAACCGCACTTGCCCGTCCATTTTATATTCCCTTGATTGAATAAGCAGTCTAACGACTCCGGCGCAGGAACTGCGCCAAGAAGTAAAGGATATACACAGCCGTCCTCCACAACCCGAGGACCCAGATCGGTCCCTCGATCCGGACTCCGAAGAGGATCTGGACATATCGGTGGAGCTTATCGACGGGATGTTCCATCAATTGGGCAAGGACAATACCTTGGTAGCCATGACGGCTAATTACCCCGGGTTAATCCCGGCCTCCCAGGTGACAAAAAACGGAGTCTTATCCCTCTGAGAGAGATTTCATTCTCACGTATTCCGGTGCGTCTAACGACAACCGTGTTTTGTAGGGGAGATTTCCGAGGCGGGAGGCCAAACCCGCGGCAGCTAGCCAGCGAGGGGCTGCAGGGCCTCGTGGGGTAAAAAGGAACATGGTCCCGACCGAGCTGCCGGCGCAAAGGACGAGGAGGCCCCGCCGGACTACATCCGGGGAGGTTGCCAACCGCGCCTCCACCAGCCAGGCTCCAACGCCTGGTCCGAAAGCGGAGGCGCGTACGAAGCGCGCACCGAACGCTCCCCCGACAGAGGATGCGGACAGGCTGTCTGCCACTAATTCTGAGGTGGAGAGTGCCATGAACCACAGGCATCGCCGGACAGTTCTACGCGACGGTTGTTTCTCCCAAGAGGCTTTAGATGCCTTTAATTTGGGAGATGCGTATCTCCGTGCCGCTCAAAATGGCTTAGCCAGAGCTACGGAGCAGTATGTAAAAGACATACGGGTAAGAAAATTTCGGTAAAATATATGTATACCAGTAGCCCCCGAGACTTGAAACAGTTAGAGTAACTGATTTAAGGATCATTTAATATGCAGGTACTTACAGAGAAGAATACCGTACTGACCCAGGAGCTGGAAAGGTGCAGGGCCCAGCTAGAGGCCGCACTAGCCGCAACAGGGGAGCCCAAAGAGACCCCCTCTGGTAAGATGCACTTTGAAAGAGTAGTATTTTGCGGCGTGGGTGCCAATCTGATGAATTGTATTGCAGATGGTGCCGGACTTGATCCGGAGAGGCAGCAGCTCTTACGCCGGTTAAAGGCTGGCGAGAGTGTGTTGACAAAGGTGAGGCAAGAGAAGAATGATCTTCAGGATACCAACACCAGGCTGGACATCGAACTTAAAGACGTTCGAGGCCAGCTGTCGGACTCCACGAAGGAGAATCATCGACTTCGACGCGGCATATTTAGTAAGTGCTTGAACGAACCTGGAAAAAAAAAGTTCGGCGAGGAAGTCGACTAACAGAGTAATGTCTGTAGGTATGCTCACAGATCGTCCTGCGGAGGAGATGCCCAGTTCTTCGACTGACCTTCTTCCCGAACTCCTTCAACTGCACGAACGAAGTCGGCGGGCGATGCGAGGCATTGCCGAAGCCTTATGGCCTGCCCATCCCATGCCCGAGGGCCTTGGAGAGCCTGCGGAGAAGCTTAAGGGGGCTCGGCGGCGCTTTCGGTTGTGGAAGATATCAGCCTGCCGACAAGGCGCTAGGGAGGCCTGGGCCATGGTGAAGACCCATTTTACGAAGTCTGACCCAAACCACATGGCCGAGGTCGGACCAGTGGGGCCTGACGGGAAGGAGATCCCTGTAAGCTTAGTATACGGCCAAGTAGAATTGGCCGCAAAGTATTCCCAGCAGGACTGTAAATTAGACAGCCTGTTAGATGGTATAGAGGAGGAATACAATCAGTCAGAATGACTATGTAATTGATAATTGACATGTGTAATGCCTTCTAGCCGGATTGTAGATCGTTTGTCGTTGCCGACCTTTTTGCTTCAACCTCGGGACCTGACGGTCCGGAGTGTGTCCGAATACCACAGCGGTTATATAAGAACCGAGGTATGCATGGAGACCAGGCGTAGGGGTCATTAGTGCTTTATCAGACAAGTGCCCGACTAGTTATGTTATATTACATGGTTAGTAAGAAACATATTCCAGAGAGAATAGTTCTGTTAGGGGTTCCTTTCGCTGGGGAGGCATGCCCTAAAGTGCATGTCCGGACTGCGTAAAAAGACGCAAGAAAAGCATCTGGGGGCGCATAAAATTAGTAAAAAGGTCATCTTTTATTTCACCGACCGAATATTCCCTTAAGAACGCTAGCTTTCGGCTTCACCCAGTCTGAGGTACACATCCGGCTGACCTGGCAGTAACAATCACAGAGGTGCTCCCTTTACCTCCTAGCCGAACAATCGGGAACGTAGGGGTAAGCATAGGAGCCAGGCAACCCAGCTTGGATAAAACTTAAGTCATATCGATGCGTATAATGGTGAAAGAAAAAGGTACATGCGGAAGTTTGACACATGTTTTGGGCGTGAAGCCCATATAAATAAGCTTCTGTTAAAGAAGCCCCCAGGTTTACTGAACGCGAGTGGCGCGTAACTTGATGAGCCTTTAAGGGCTATAAAAGAAAAAAGAGGGGAAGAAGAGAAATATAAGACAGAAAAAAATGTAAAAGGTGGACAGAGGAAGGAGAAAAACACAGAGTCCGGCGCTAGGCATAGAATCTTCGGAGATGGGCTGCGTTCCATGGGTTCGGCTCGAGTCGGTTATCCGACGCATCTCGCAGGCGGTACGCTCCACCAGTCAGGACTTGGTAAATTATGAAGGGATTTTCCCATTTGGGCTTGAGTTTGTCCTTTTTCTTGTCCGGCAGGCGTAGAACTAATTCGCCAACGTTGTAGTTTTTGGCCCGTACTTCTCTGCTTTGGTACCTGCGAGACTGCTGTTGATAGAATGCGGAACGGGCTTTTGCCACGTCACGCTCCTCCTCCAAGGCGTCCAGGCTATCCTGACGATCGAGCTCGGCTTCTCTTTCTTCGTACATGCGCACTCGAGGTGAGTCATGAATTATGTCACAGGGCAGAACTGCCTCTGCGCCGTACACCATGAAGAATGGTGTGTATCCGGTGGTGCGATTCGGCGTGGTCCGCAGCCCCCAGAGTACGGAGTCGAGCTCCTCTACCCAGTGCGTATTAGATTCCTTAAGGGACCGCACTAATCTGGGTTTGATGCCGCTCATAATAAGACCATTTGCGCGCTCGACCTGACCGTTAGTTTGTGGGTGAGAGACGGAAGCATAATCCAGCTTAATGCCCATGTTTTTACACCAGAGTTTTACCTCGTCGGTCGTGAAGTTCGTGCCATTATCAGTGATGATGTTGCGGGGGACATTGTAATGATGTACAACCCCGGATATGAAGTCTATCATCGGTCCGGATTCGGCCGTCTTGACAGGCTTGGCTTCTATCCATTTGGTGAACTTGTCCACCATGACCAGTAGGTATTTTTTCTTATGGGTCCCACCTTCAAGGGGTCTGACCATGTCAAGCCCCCAGACCGCAAAAGGCCAGGTAATGGGGATAGTTTGTAGTGCGGTGGGTGGCATATGGCTTTGGTTGGCAAAAAGCTGGCAACCAACGCATCATTGGACTAAGTCCTGAGCGTCTGCCCGGGCCGTGGGCCAATAAAAGCCTGTACGGAAAGCCTTGCTAACAAGGGACCGGGCAGCAGCGTGATGACCACCAAGTCCGGTGTGAATTTCGGCTGGAAGGTCCCGCCCTTCCTCTTCGGAGATGCACCTTTGAAGGACTCCGGTAGTGCTTTTCTTGTAAAGCTCTCCCTGATGGACTTTATAGGCTTTAGATCGCCGCACTATGTAGCGTGCCTCGTTTTGGTCCTCTGGGAGTTCCTGCCTAGTAAGGTAGGCTAGGAATGGTTCTGTCCACGGGGTGATGACCGCCATAATTACGTGGGCTGAAGGTGTAATTTCGGTGGCAGAGCCTCCAATGATGTCAGATTGTTCGGTGTCGAGTGATGCAGTTGGGTCCGGGCTGTTATCCGCGGGTTCCCCCTCCCATGCTACAGATGGATTGAACAATCTTTCCAAGAAGATGTTGGGGGGGACCGCATCGCGTTTTGCGCCGATGCGTGCCAGGACATCCGCCGCCTGATTATTTTCCTGGGCTATGTGGTGAAATTCGAGCCCTTCGAACCGAGCTGACATTTTCAAGACGGCATTGCGGTAAGCTGCCATTTTTGGGTCCTTGGCGTCGAAGTCGCCATTTATTTGGGATATCGCTAGGTTCGAATCCCCGCGTACCTCTAGGCGTTGAATGCCCATGGATACTGCCATCCGGAGACCATGTAGAAGGGCCTCGTATTCGGCTGCCTTGTTAGAGTCCGTGTACATAATTTGAAGTACATATTGGACTGTGTCTCCTGTGGGGGACGTCAAAATGACGCCAGCCCCCAGTCCGGCCAACATTTTGGAGCCGTCAAAATGCATGGTCCAGTTTGAGTATGAGCCGTACTCTTTAGGGAGTTCGGCCTCCGTCCATTCTACGACGAAATCAGCCAAAACTTGCGATTTGATAGCTCGCTGTGGCTTATAAGTTATATCGAACGGGAGGAGCTCGATGGACCATTTTGCGATCCGGACCATTGCATCGCGGTTGTTGATAATGTCATTGACTGGTACTTCCGATGCTACTGTAATCGAACACTCTTGAAAGTAGTGCCGTAGCTTCCGGGATTCCATAAATACCGCGTATGCGATTTTTTGATAGTGTGGGTACCGTGATTTGCATGGAGTGAGGACAGTGGACACGTAGTAGACTAGCCTTTGAAGGGGAAATTTGTGTCCGTCCGTTTCCCGTTCGACGACGAGCACTGCGCTGACAACTTGATGTGTTGCCGCAATGTACAATAGCATTGGTTCGCTGGTGTTTGGCGCGGCCAGGACTGTGTTTGTTGCCAATATGGCCTTTATTTCGTCGAGTCCGGCCGTGGCGGCGTTCGTCCACTCGAAGTGTTCGGTGCGCCGAAGGAGGCGATAAAGGGGCAGTGCCTTTTCTCCCAAGCGAGAAATGAAGCGGCTTAGAGCCGCCACGCATCCGGTTAATTTTTGTATCTGTTTGAGGTCTTTTGGGATATCCAGTTGTGACAAAGCTCGAATTTTGGCCGGATTTGCTTCAATTCCTCTACCGGATACAATGAAGCCCAAGAGCTTTCCGGCTGGAACGCCAAAAACGCATTTTCCGGATTGAGCTTGATGTCGTATTTTTGGAGGTTATCGAATGTGAGCCTCAAGTTGTCTACTAGAGATTCGACATGTCTTGATTTGACGACCACATCATCCACGTACGGTTCCACTATTTTGCCGATCTGGTTTGCCAGACATGTTTGGATCATGTGCTGATATGTTGCACCGGCGTTTTTCAGCCCGAAGGGCATTGTGTTGAAGCAGAATGGGCCGTATGGTGTGATGAATGCCCTTGCGGCTTGGTCTGATTCGGCCATCTTGATTTGATGGTAACCGGAGTATGCGTCGAGGAAACACAACAAATCGTGTCCTGCTGTGGCATCGATAATTTGATCGATTCGGGGGCGGGGGAAGGGATCCTTAGGGCAAGCCTTGTTAAGGTCTTTAAAGTCGACACACAGGCGCCAGGATTTGACCTTCTTTGGTACCATCACCAGGTTTGCTAGCCAGTCCGGATGTTTTATGTCTCTGATGAATCCGGCCTCCAGTAACTTGGCTAGCTCCTCTCCCATAGCCCGTCTCTTCGGTTCGGAAAAACGCCGAAGGGCTTGTTTGACAGGTTTGAATCCTTTTATGGTGTTTAAGCTGTGTTCGTCCAGCCTGCGCGGGATTCCTGGCATGTCTGAAGGGTGCCAAGAAAAAATGTCCCAGTTCTCTTGTAGGAACTCTCGCAGTGCGGCGTCTACATCGGGGTTCAGTCGGGCCCCGATGGAAGCTGTTTTATTGGGGTCCGTTGGATGGACCTAGAATTTGACTATTTCGTCCGCTGGTTTGAAGGATGTGGATTTGGATCCCTTATCGAGTATCACATCATCCTTGTTAACCGTGGAGCGCAGCGCAGTCAGTTCCTCGGCCGCTAAGGCTTCGGATAGTGCCTCAAGGGCCAATGCGGCTGTCTTGTTTTCGGCGCGGAGTGCTATGTCCGGATCACTAACGAGAGTGATAATTCTGTTTGGCCCAGGCATCTTCAGCTTCATGTACCCGTAATGGGGTATGGCTTGGAAGACTGTGAATGCCTCCCGTCCTAGTATAGCATGGTATCCGCTATTAAACAGGGCCACTTGGAATGTGACCTCTTTCGACCTGTAATTATCCGGCGTGCCGAACACCACATCTAGTGTGATTTTTCCTGTGCAGCGCGCTTCCCGACTGGGGATTATTCCTCTAAATGTTGTGCTGCTTCGCTTGATGCGGTTCCAGTCTATTTCCATCTTTTGTAGGGTTTCCTCGTAGATGAGGTTCAATCCGCTGCCTCCATCCATGAGTACCTTTGTGAGGTGAAAGCCGTCTACTATGGGACTGAGGACCAATGCGGCTGGCGCTCGCGCTGTTCGGAATTTAGGTTCATCACTTGCGTTGAAGGTGATAGCAGTATCGCTCCATGGGTTTATTGTTGCCACTTGATAGACTTCGGTGAGGCTGCGGAGTGTTCTTTTTCGCATATTATTTGAGGCGAAAGTCTCGAAGACTGTGAGAACGGTACTGGTACCCTCGGGCTGGCTTTTTGCCGCCTCCGAAGTTAGGAGGTCCTCGCCAATTTTGGCCACATGCCGGAGTATCCAACATGCTTTAAGGCTGTGAGTTGGTGTGGCGTCCTCTGTACTGTGAATTTTACAGGGTCCATCTAGCCACCTTTCCAGTATGGTTCCATGTCCTGAAGAGGGTTTTTGCTTTTTGATATTTAACCCGGGTGTCTTATTGATGCACCCTCTTAGCTCGGACGGGATTGCTATTCAAGGCTGGATTATCCCAAAATTTTATTTTAGTTTTCCGGGCACTTTCTATCGCACAGTACTTTTGTATTATGAATGCCAACTCCGCAAAGCGTGTAATATCACGGCGACTTATGGCGTTAAGGATTCCCTCGTCCATGCAATTACTGCAAAAGATTGAAATTGCGTCTCCCTCGCGGCAGTCCATTATCCTGTTCATAACCAGGAGGAATCTGGCCCAGTAATGATGTACTGTTTCCTCGGGCTTTTGCCTGATTTGGGAAAGATCGCTTATGTTCAGGCGGGTGGGTGGCGTTGAATCCGGGACCTCACCCGATCTGAGATTCGGAGGACGAAGAGATTCCGAACTCTGAAGTCCGGACTCTTGAATGTAGTCCGATGAATCTAGCCCGTTGCCTGATTCCAAGCTCAGGTCTTGAGTTATATCCTCCCCTCCGCGGGTATCCGGCTTGGAGGGGTCAAGAATTCGGACGTAGCTAGTCCTTCAAATAGATGAGGGGTCACCGCACTGCGCCTCTATCACGGCGACGTGGTGGGTGGCCTGGGGAGATTTGATTTCTCTTAGATCGGGTTTAAGCCCAACCTGGTCGTAATCCGTAGCGACCCCCGGGGCGGCGATGCGATCAAAGAGCTCATTCACGGAAGAGAGCTCCATCGGATCTAGCTGCTCGACAAGCTCCGAGCTGACGTGAAGGTTGCTTTTGATGACCTGAGAGGTCACCGTCGGCGCAACGGCCGAACAGGCGGTCATAAGAAAGCCGCCCAGCCGGAGGGTTTGGCTGACAGCCAAGGCTCCCTCAGAAACGGCGCCGTCTTTAAAGACGGGAAGAGGCATCCTTCCTGATTGCGACGACACAGAGGAACTCTCAATGAAAGCACCAATGTCGGTGTCAAAACCGGCAGATCTCGGGTAGGGGGTCCCGAACTGTGCGTCAAGGCCGGATGGTAACAGGAGACAAGGGACACGATGTTTTTACCCAGGTTCGGGCCCTCTCGATGGAGGTAATACCCTACTCCTGCTTGATTAATATTGATGATATGGGTAGTACAAGAGTAGATCTACCACGAGATCAAGGAGGCTAAACCCTAGAAGCTAGCCTATTGTATGATTGTGTATGAAGATGGTTGTCCTACGGACTAGAACCCTCCGGTTTATATAGACATCGGATAGGGTTAGGGTTACACATAGTCGGTTACAATGGTAGGAGATCTTGAGTATCCGCATCGCCTAGCTTGCCTTCCACGCCAAGGAAAGTCCCATCCGGACACGGGACGAAGTCTTCAATCTTGTATCTTCATAGTCCAGGAGTCCGGCGAAGGTATAGTCCGGCTACCCGAACACCCCCTAATCCAGGACTTCCTCGGTGATAGTTAGGAATAATTCAATTTTTTTCAGGGTTTATTGAACTGCACCACACATAAGTAATATATATTAACCTATGTTAACACTAATATTTGTAATTTATTACATCATGATGTTTAATATTGCCAGGAGTTTTTTCTTGAAAAGAAAATATAAAATTTACACCTCTTGCACCACTGATAGAGATGTACCTTGCTGTAATAAGATGATGGGCTCATGACTTATCTTTCTTGGACAAAACAAGGAATCTAGCCATAACTATGTACATATCTGGATACTCATCTTTTTTTTCTCAAGCTATCATGTCAAGTCTAGAGGAAATGATGATATACAGAATAAGGAGAAAGACATGCTGACAGTACATCCGGTTCCAATTTTCATCACACTATGTGCTAATATATGCTCTCAATTATAATATGCCACCTTGCGCTATCTACACACGTAACATGTTCTTCTTTTGTATAATTATACACTATATAATTATTGTATGCTTACCTTTGGTGGAATTTCAGAGTTGAAAGGACATCAAGTTTCCACGCGAGGGGAGTTAATTTTGGTTGTCCTTTGTTTCACAAAAAATGTTGGTAGCATTTAGAACTATGTTTATTTGGTGTAACCGGAATTAATCATTGATTAAACATATAGAAGGAGTCTCTCTATTGGAAGGGGAAAATATAATATTAGACACCATTTATTTTTCTGCTCGCTGATGCATGCAATGTATCATTTGGCCTTGATTTAATGTACTGCACTTTTCTTCATTGCTCTCTGTTCTTTAATAAGTCAGACTGATATAGAACTTGATATTTCTTAGTGATGTCTTCAGATCCCATGAATGTCATTTTGCACCGAAGGTTTGTAACGATTAGGGAATGTTTTCTTGCTCTGATGTATCAAGTTGCCATGGGGGTGATCTAGAGGTGAAAGCTAGCAAGCCATCTCCTGATATTTTCCTTACTAGCAAGCTTAATGCGGAACACTTATATTTCAGTACTTGTTTGTTTAATTGTGTTATTTATCTGCAGGTCTCTTCCTTGTCCAAAGTATGTCGTACCTAATCAAGACATGTTCATTTAATTTACCCATCATGTAAATGACACAACATGATTCACTTGTGTATAGTGTAAAAATATATTTATTTATGGCACACAGGTGTTCAAATTATAGTTGTGAAACGTGTATAGCATAAAAGTATAATTATTAAGGGAAGTGACGTCACAGTGGTCGTGTCTGGTCTTCTCCGAGTCTCTGCTTGTGGTTTGTGTTCTTTAGATCTGTTCATGCCCTGATATTGCTATCTGATTTCATCTTCTCTTGACAAATTAGGGCTTTGCTTTTGTTTGCACCAATTCGAGATAATGGTCATGACATGCGCGAGCTAAGACAACAAGGTCAAGCCCAGGCTTAGGCCTGATGATGAACACAATTAGATGTGGGTAGTCCCTTGCATCCTCATGTTAGAACTACTTTTTTTACGCTCTTGCTGCTGCAGATTAGCTACCTACTTACCTTTAAACACAATGTGCCTAAGATAACACGGAGAATAGTCCGGACAACGACACCCCCTCTATGGGCTTGAGTTGTGGTCCTGGGCGCTTGTTTGATGTTCGAACATGCCCGGACGTATGAGGGAGAAATGCGTTTCGACCTTGAAGACGACCTTAATCATTTGTTTATTTTATTTATATGCATGGTAGCCCGTAGCAACGCACGGGCGTTCCACTAGTTTCATCTAATTTATTACCGCCGCATGACGAAAACTCGGCTGGAAGTAGATGCCGAATAGCTTGCCAGTTGCAAGGCTGCCGGCGCACCTTGACTTGCACAGTCGACATAGTGGTGGTGGTGGTGGCGTCATTTTCCTAAAGCAATATGAGCAAAGGATTAATGATTAGATGACAAGGTACCACCTACCAAAGCATTTCGATGGCACCTATTGCCTAAGATAATTGATTAAAAAAACAAGTGGCAAATTTATCTAAATTGGCACCTACATTTAGCCAAAAAATCACTTATTACAAAAAAAAACAAAAGCATTTACCTATCCATGTACGGAAAAAATAACAATAAAATGGTGCATACTAAATCAACTAGCATACTAAATCCACTAGCATACTAAATCAAATAAATGGCACAATGTTCTAAATCAACTAAATCAACTAGGATCATCGATATTAACCTCAGCAAACGCGCTGGAGCATCGCACAGACTGTTATCCCCATGGATATACCGGCAAAATGAAGAATCATTGTGAGGGAACGTACTTTGACGATTGTTATCTCTCGCATATGGGGAGTAATTACAGAATAGCCTGTCGTGAATGGGATTCTTTGCCAAGATCACCGTGAGTCAAGTCTGCAAATGTTATCATCAGGAGATGGTGCATTTTTCTATCACTCACGACAAGCGAAAGTCTAACTTTTTGGTGCAGATTTGATACTCAAGATTGTGAAGCCTGTCAAGATAAGTCAGAAACTCTTGCAAGATGTCACAATTCGTTAGAAGAACAGGTGTGACTCGCATCACTGGTTTGAACCCAGAAGGAATGTATATATATTCGAGGAACCCGATGCCTGGATAGAAGAGATTCTTTGTTCCACGAGAAGATGTGTTCCCGACTCTGTGGAATATTCTCGGTACTTGATACGCGAATAACATCTCCAGCAAGGATCAATATCGAGAAGGACACGTATGTGAGTAATGATAATCTTTCGGACCCCTGCTCAGCCAGCCGTCATGAAGTAAAAAATTGAGTCGGTATAAACAGGAACATATGAGGTACGTCCTGTTAGAATGTCAAATACGGTGAAGCAAACCACCCCAGATCAAGGCAGGCAGTCAAATTCAATTCAGTGGGAACATTATATGAGAATGAATAAAAGAAACCCGAGTTGGAAACGGTTTCTTCAAGTCATAATATTTTTTTAGCCCTGAGCAACCAAATCTCGAGGACAAGATTTCTTTAAGGGGGAAGGTTTATAACACCCTGGATTTTGCCCTTTCCTTTTTCTGATGATTTTCTTGGATTTATTGATTTGATTTGATTTTCTGTGGCTATATGGTTCTGAAATTTAGGAAGATCATGTCTTCCTAGGTTTTATAGTGGCTTGTCATGCTCATCATCATCCCTAAGTCATGTCATTTTCATCCTTGACCTAACCCAATATTCTTTTTCTAGGGAACATTCCTTTTCTGTTAAAGGAATAATCCTTTAAACCCTAGGTTGTGAAGCAACCTATATTTCTATCACTCCACAAATCCCCAAATAATTCTCATAAACTTTATGGGTCCTATCTTGCTCAAGTATGGCAAAATATTTCATTGACATGTTCAAAAATCTTCCTCCAATAATTCTTGTCCTATTCTTCCCTAAATAGAAATTTGTGAAGCAAGTGCTATTTATCTTTGCTTGATTGCCTCGAAACTTTTAGGAAATATTTTTCTGTCCATATCATTGCCCTGTGCCAAATTCCAACTTCATTTGCCTTGTAATTATTTATCAGTGATTTTCCAAAGTTTCTGTCCAGGAAGAAACTTTGTGAAGGAGGTATATTCTAGGCATGTACAAATGAGTTGAAACTTTGCCACATCCTTTATATGATCAAATCATGCCTATCCACCAAATTTGAGCTCATGTAACTCATTTACGTGAGCCCAGCTCCAAATCTTAGTTTCTGGTCAGATTTTCAGTTTGTGAAGCAACCATATTTTATATTGCTTCATTTAAGCTCATAATTTTCCAGGACATTCTCCTATCCATATAAACTCTCTCCACCAAGTTTTGTCTCAATTCATCAAACCATTTGCCCTGTGCAATTTTTCCAAGTTTCTGGTCAGCATAAAGCATTGTGAAACAAGTGCTAGTTTGGTTCATCCTCATTTCATTGGGACATGACCATTTTCACCTCATTTCATGCCACTACTAGGAAAAGGGCTATAGATAGAATGGACACTAATGGCGCACCAGACATGTGGTGCGCCATTACTATATACTAATGGCGCATCGTGTGTTGGTGCGCCATTAGTGTGCAAATACTAATGACGCACCACATCCCACGGTGCGCCATTAGTAAAAACTTTTTTTTAATTTTTTCAAAACTACTAATGGCGCATCGTGGGAGTGGTGCGCCATTACTAGTTTTAACTAGTAATGGCGCACCACACCAACCGTGCACCATTAGTAGTTTTGAAAAAATTAAAAAAAATTATAAAAATTTTGTTAGTAATGGCGCACCAGTGGACAGTGCGCCATTACTAGTCCAGTGGACAGTGCGCCATTACTAGTTAAAACTAGTAATGGCGCACTGTCCACTGGTGCGCCATTACTAAGTTCTTTTCAAAAAAATTCAAACAAAATTTCAATTTTTTTTTCAAAACTAGTAATGGCGCACCGTGGTTGTGGTGCGCCATTACTAGTTTAACTACTAATGGCGCACCACCCCGCGGTGCGCCATTACTAGTTTGCCCGACTTCCACCGAATGCACCCCCCCCCCGGACTGCCTTTTCAGTTTTAAAAAAAATAAAAAAATGATAAAAATGTCAAAAAAATAAAAGAAAACAAGTTTCCCATGTGATATGTGGTCTAGTTGTTGGGAAAATTTACAAATATAAATTTCGACTTTATTTGCAAAATCTCTCTGGAAATTTGTAAAATGGGCATAACTTTTGCATACGAACTCGGATTAAAAAGTTTTATATATGAAAAATCATCTACTCGAAAACCTAACAGAAAAAAAGTTACGGGGCTTTCAAGATCTAGAGGCAAAAAATTTCAAAAAAAATTGGTTTTGAATTTTTTTTGAATTTCTTTTCAAAAAATGATACGTAATATGACCGGGAAGTTTGAAATATTTTTCAAAAATTTCATCATAGTCATGAACATGAACAAAGTCCTAGACATCAACAAGGTATAATAGGATTGATATGCTAGATATATCAACAAGTGCCTGTGAAGTGAGTTGTTGCTGGGGTTGGATAGAACTCTGAAGTTAAGCGTGCTTGGCTGGAGTAGTGTGAGGATGGGTGACCTTTTGGGAAGTTTGACCACAGAGTGCGATTTGACCTGAGATTAAGCATAATGACCCAAGATTAAGGCATAGTGACCTGAGATTAAGAAAAAAACGAAAAAAAAATTAAAAAAAATTGATTTTTTTTTAAAAAAATAAAAAAAATTGAAAACAAAATGTTACTAATGGCGCACTTCTATGTGGTGCGCCATTAGTATACCAGATACTAATGGCGCACTGTGGGCTATACTAATGGCGCACCACGCAGTGCGCCATTAGTATACCAGATACTAATGGCGCACCAGTGGTGCGCCATTAGTAAAAAATACTAGTGGCGTGCTACTAATGGCGCACCGGTAGTGCACCATTAGTAGGCAAAACCGGTGCGCCATTAGTAGGCCTTTTTCTAGTAGTGTGCACTTAAGTGAGTGCTGCTTCATAATTCCCAAATCTGACCAGTAGGGCCCTCTCTACAGCAAGTGCCCTCTAGAGAGCTCCATTTCGTCTGATATTTGGCCACCACAGTTACCTTAGCTTGTGATCAAGCTAGGCCGAAGCTCAGAGTCATTGCACTGTTCTAGCTCTCACAATTTACATCAAACACCTTGCTGCCAAAATGTTTTGGCTCCTCCTCCAAATCTCTTCTTTGCCCCTGGACAAATTTCTTTCTTCATTCTGACTAAGGGTAGCATGGTCTTTCCTCTAGACATGGTCGGTCCAGCCAAAACGATAAAATTGCTCCAGTGTCGTGGTGATCACGCTTGCGTCATGGCTAATTGCACGCTCTGTCTTATTCTAGCCGCTATTCCCATCGTTTCCTGCCTCGTCGCGATGCCAAACCTTGTCCAGGAGCTAGCCCGTGCTCGACTGCATCAGCCTGAGTCACTGCCACGCCCTGAATCGATGTGGTCGAGTCGGCATCGCCATCCCCGTGACGTGTCCCGCCTCTTTCCACCATTAGTGCATGGCTTGAGCTCACCCATGAAGCTCTAGAGCCCTCTCCCGTGGCTATTTAAGTGCCCCAAGGTGTTCCGCAGCTCCCAACACTACTAGGGAAAAGCCTAGCAGCAACGAGGGTTTTGGGACTCTCAGTAGCGCGGGCACCGGCGCTACTAATAAGGCGCTATAGCTAACGTATAGCAGTAGCGCCGGTTGTCCCACACTACTGTTATACATGAATAGCTGTAGCGCTCTTTAGGAAAGGGCGCTGCTGATATTATCTGCAGCGCTGTTTGCTGGGACGCGCTACTGACAACGCGGTGCTACTGCTAAATTTCCCCCCTCGCTACTACTAGTTTATTTATTAGTTTTTTTCCTGCATATTTGTTTTGTATTTGAATAGGCTTTATACAATAATCTTTAGCATATCATACACATACAAATGTAATCATAGCATGTACATACAATTAGTCTCATCAAATCATGTCATCATCATAATCATCATCCAACACAAAGTGGTCTCTCGTCATCATCTCGAAAATAGCGATACAAGTTTCGAATGATATGCAAATACATCGTCATCCATCTAAACAATGATATACGCGAGAAGAGATATCACTTTGAGAACATGAGTTCGTATCCCTCTCTCGCATTAGCGTGAACCTCTAAACTAACTACTGCCTGTTGCTCGGAAACCGGAAGGGCCTGACACTCCGGCCACTTGTCGTATATATACTCCTGGCATAGCACTTCTTCGCCATCTATGATCTATGCACCTGCATCATCACATGAGTCGATGATATGCAACATATATAGTTGAGCAACAGAAAGAGACAGACTTGGCAAAAATAAAAACAACATATCATGCATAAGCATAAAGAACAAAGTTCATCGTACCCCAAAATGCCCTAACTAGAGTGATTTTCGCTAGTCAAAGAGGAGGACGGTTTAATTACATCACAAATAAAGTTTCACCGTGCATAACTCAAAGTTTTGTCATACATAAAGTATGGACTAAACGGACACATTGTCATATATCGACAATCACTCCAACATGTCGTTCCATCCATCCAAGTCAGGGAGATAGTCCCCGAGCCTAGTGAAAGGCTTCAGGTCGAGACGCTGAGAGGATATCCATGTTCAGACGTCTTCCCGCGACATTTGTCCTTCTCCGTAGAACATCCCTGTTTTTCCGACGACCTCCTTCATGATGATTTGGGAAAGCTTGCGCTGGATGTTACAGAACTCAGCTCGAAGTCGATGATCCTCGATATCTCCTATGTCCTTTGCCCATTGCAGAATATGGGCATCGCCGGAAGAAGGTGCCATGCAAAGGTTCTGGTGATCCCGTCTGTACTCCAGCATGTGGTGTAGGACATAGAATCCATCATTAAGAGAATCGTTCGGTTGCTGGATGCAGCAGAAGTCAGTCTTATGGCCGAAGGCGACCCGGCCGCCCCTCATCTTCTCGTCCCTGACCTCTCCACCCAGTGATTGGTAGTGATACATAGCACTGTCGAGAACATCTTTGATGTGGGTGTAATCCTTTTTGTGAATGTTCTTCGACGAGTCCAAGTAAAGAGCGTGGGAGAATCGGGTGTAGAGGATGATGAGGACGGCGCGCCCGCCGCTGCGCAAAATAAGTCCTCAAATTAATTAGCCTCCACCGTAAAAGTCCGCAAAATAAGTCCTCAAATTGATGAGGACGAAGCAGACTCTTTGGCCACAACAGGACCCACCCAGCATTGCAATAATCACCAAGCCGCCGCGGTGTGTCGTCGTCATCCCCCAGTAGTACTGGAGGAAGCAAATTCTCGTGGCCCGGTTTGACACTGGCCACGGAAACCTTGAAGACGTTTGGGGGGATCGGCCGGCTGTGGAACAATGGTTCCTTCATCTCCATTATCGTCGCCTTCCCCACGTCCACCTTCTGGTCACCGATGGTGTACAATACGGTGCACGGGGTTTCATCGGCCTGCAAAGAAAAGTATGCAACGTGAGACATCCGAAAGGCAACAAAAACGGGAGATTATACATTTATATTGAAGGGGGCCGGTGTGACAGATACCGTGAGGGCGTCGAGCTCAGCCAAAGACGAAGCACCGCCTAGCACGTCCGGTGCGGGAGCAGGTGCAGCTGCAGGTGCTGGTGCAACGCTAGTCGAGCCGCTCCCCGCCAAGAAGTCAGCAAGGGGAAAGTCCGCTGCATCTTTTTCTGGATTTTGCCTGCTCCAATTGAAAACGGCCGGAACCAAGGTAGTAGAAATATCTACAGCCACCTGTTTTGCGGCAGCTAACGCTGTTGCGACTGTCTCAGTTGATTTCTTCTCAACCGCAATCTCAACCCTCTTGTCGATGTTTTCTTCATTTAACCTCCGTCTTTCCTTTCTCTCCTCCGTAGTCTCACGGTAGTACTTCTTCCATGTGGCGCCATCTCCGACACCGTGCACGCGTCCACACAACAGTCGAGTATCCACCGGTTGTCGTTTCAATATGTTCAACGCCCGTTTGAATGGAGTGTCCCACTTGGGCCTCGCCAATGCCTCAGGCGGCGAGTCGCTTTCGGCCGCAATCCTGTGCTGCTCTCTCTGCAAAAGGCACAACGATCATTTACAAATATGACTAACGTGTTCAGTCGAATTGATCAGAAACTAAAATTACCAGCAGTCTCATGAACTCTGTAATGACCGGTGTTGTCTCGTAAACCTTGTTCACTGGGTCCCAATGGTGCCGGGCCCTGAGGACGTCACGCTCCTGCGGGACGGTGAACTCCGCCAAGGGGTCTGGGATGCCCAGACTCGCGGCTTCCGCGTCCTCCTTGGCCCATTTGGACCTCTTTCCGCCATAACCACGGCTTTCGAGGTGGTGGATCCCAAAGTTCCTCTCTTGAAGCCCCTTGATGTGCTTAGACTTTTTTTTGGCATCTTCGGCCTCGCAAGCCTCCTTGAATATTTGAAACTGCTCTTCCGTGATTGTCATATTATCCTTTACAATCTCGGAGTAGGGTTCCTTCTTGTCGATGATCCTTGCTTTCACTCGATTTTTCCAGGCGGCCAACGCGTCGCTAAACTTGGTCATGGCATGTTTGTTTATCTTCTTCGTTGTCGGGTCCTCATCTAGATCTTTATAATCATTCTCATTCCGGCCCGGAAATGGGAATATCTGGTGAAACTTCTTTAGGAGGAAGCTCCTCATATTTTCTATCTTTTGTAGTTTCTCATCGTTGATGGTGGCGGTTGTCCGTACGATGCAGCCTATTTGATTGTTGTAGCATCGACGCGCTTCCTCGGGCGCCGTTGGCTCAAAATTGCCGTCGTCCACCTCCGTGACCACCACTCTAGTAGTCCTGAGTTTGTTAGGAACCCGTTGCCTCTTTGCTTTCGGTTCTACACCGGCTCCGCTCCCCGAGGCATTTCCGGTCTCAGTCTCGGCGCCGATCTCGATGCCGGTCTGAGTCTGAGCGCCGGTCTCAGTCTCAGCACCAGTCTGCGTGTCGGTCTCAGTCGCCGATGCCACCGGTGGGCCCAGCAATAACATCGGTTGATCGTCGGTAAGGCTAAAAAATTCGTCTGCCGCCCGGTAGGCATCGTAGCAATCACCAGAACCCTGTCCTTCATCGTTGCTAGCCATGTTTCCTATGATGAAATCTAGTCAATTAATTGTAGACCTAATAAAATGAATAAAGACATAAAAAGGCCTATTGTTTTGCAGGAATGTTGACTCCTTCCTGGTGTGGCAAATCCCGGGCACTCGATATGTCCTAGTTTGTAGCACAAGTTATGCCGAAATTCACGGAAAATTTCGGCATGACCTTTGCTAAAAAGTGGACAAATCGAGAACCTGAAATTTGCCGGAACAGAAATGAATCAACATTCCGGAAAAACATAGGCCACTCAGCATCATTCCAGCACAAGTCATATATAGTTTGACCAAGTTTTTGAAAAGAAAAAACAGTTCTATTTTTTGTTTATAGCTAAATGCCATAGCTACTGTTTTTTATTTATAGCTAAATACTTATGTTTTTTGTCTAAAGCTAAATGTCTAGGAACTCCATTTTCTCTAACCCTTCTGACCTCACCAAAATTTCCACAGCAAGACCTTAGTACCTACACCCAATTTCTTCAAAAATATTCAGGTCCATAGTCCAAATAATTCAAATTTCATTTGAATGAAATTTGGAAAAAATTCAGGTCCATGGTCCAAATATTTTTTTATAGCTAAGTATTTTTTGTTTATAGCCTCTGTTAATTTAAATCTAAATGCTACTATTATTTATATACCCTCTATTAGTTTAAAGCTAAATGGAATTACTGTTTAGGCATTTTCATAAAAATTGCCCTAGCTAATTTCCTAAAAAAAATTGCTAATCATTTTTCCTAAATTGCTAATCATTTTTCCTAAAAAAATTGCCCTTCGACCGCCGCCCCGCGCCTCCCCAGCGTCTCCCTCCACCGGGAACGGGTGCGATGTGGCCCCGCGCACCTGCCTGTGTCCTTGGTTTCGCCGGGGACGACCAGAGCTGGCCAGGCTGCTGCTCCCCTCCCTCACCAGATCCTCCTCTCGTGCACGAGGGGAACAGGCACGGGGAGGAAGAAGACGACCGCTTTGGGCCCCCCTGTCCCCTGGGCCTGGCCCGTCATGGCCCAGGCTCCCGCGCTGACGTGTCAAGTGGAAGCGGTTTTCTGGTGAGTACGTTTTCATTTAAGGAAAGTGTATTCGTTCCTTTCTTTAGCTCAACTACGTTTTCCCTTAAGGAAAATGTATCTTTCTCTACTGCAGCCAAGAATGCGATTTCTCTGCTCGGAAAGAGTATTTTCGCATCTGCGCCTCTGCCTTATCCACTCAGGGACCCGGCTGTGAATATTCTTTTTATAGAAAACCCCCTGATCTTCTACACCTTATATCTCCGCGACAGTAACTCCAATCAAGGTGAAACCTGCACTCAGTACTTCGACTCATCGAGCTCTTTCTGGTGTTGTCATTTTCATAACGTGTTCACACTGTGAAAATGACCATGATGCCCTTGCCCTAATCAGCCCCCTCCGAGAGAGAAATGTTTGGTGTTTCGTTCCGCAGCTTCACCACACTTCTTCCTGGAGTCTCCGTCACCCCCAGGCAAGCCACAAGAGCCACTTGCATGATAGCCATGTAGTAGCCATGGTTTCTACATGAATATTTAATAAAAGTTTGCATGTTAGCTGTCTGCTTGTTTGCTACTATTGTTGTTGTTTCAGTTATGCTCCTGGCTTCATGTTCACCTTCATGCTATGTTCCGATGCGTCTTGTTATCTTGTACTACTTGCTAGTAATTTTTCATGTCATGCTGGGTAATAGTAGTACATGCTGGTAGGAGTGATGTTCAGTCCGATGCATGGTTATCGTCTGGTATCCAGGACCGTTGTTATGCAGGTTCCTTTGCATCTAGTTGGTTACATGCTAGTGTTCTTGCTATGTTCTTGCATGGTATTTATTCATGATGCTAGTAGTCATGCTATACTCCTGTGTAGTCATTATGCTCGGCAGTATGCCATGCTCATTTGGATATATGATTCATTGTGGTTATGCTCGATGATTATGTTGCACCTCCATGTGCTTATGTTGATGTCATACTTTGGAGTTGCATGATGTTATTTTTATATGGCTCAGCTTCTTGCATTCAAGTTTAACCAGATGATAATGAACAAGAAAAACTGTGGGCTGAGTCATGGTGCCACTGAAATGGAGCTAACCAGTCCAACCACATTTTCCTTTTATGGGAAGGACCTAACTGGGTCTATTGTCGTGCCTCTCGCCGGTGCCTCCAATGAGGGAAGGTTATGGGCACGCGCTACCCTGATCAGGTAGGGAGACATAAGCCTTGTGTGCTCGTTGTTGTTGTTACGGTACCTCGTCCCCATTTGGGACCGTTTATGTTTTGTCACGATGGTGGACGTTGGGTGTCTTTGGTAGACATGGGCCACCCATGACTTAGCCTAGAGGGGAGTTTGTCGGAGTGGCTGGGAGAGTGTCATGGGTAATATATCGATTTTGTCGGAATGCCATTGGTCCACCCGAATGGGAGTGCTAGGCCATCGATTGCGTGGTGTGGGTATAGTGTACTAACCTCTGCAAAGTGTGTGTTTAAATCTGTGGTTGGCGTAGTGTCACCATGCCGAAGTTATTCATTGTAATACTGGAGACCTTGAATTCATATTCGTTTTGTAATAGAGAGCTGGTTTGTTCTATGTTAAGCAGTGCCGTATTCCAGAAGACTTCACCTTGATCTCTGGGCTGGAATACGGGGTGTTCCGGTTTCTCTGAGCCGGGGTGCCACACTGGATGTTCCCATAGGTAATCACAAGTATGTGAAAGGCATAGAGCCTACTTCAAACCCAAGCAAGCTAGCAATTCTGGCTCCCTGAGCATCGGTCATATTGATTGGGATAAGAGAGGATTAAAGTCTCCAACAAATTCAGGGCTTAATTTCTTGGGGATGAGAGCAATTAGAGATGTGTTAAGACATTCTAAATTGCATTTCCCGTCATAAAATTCCTTAACCACCTGCATAAAATCATCTTTCTAGATGGGCCAACATTTGTTCATAAAAAGGCCAGTGAAGCAATCCAGCCCAGGAGCATGGTCCGCAGGCATGTGTTTAATTACATCCTCCACCTCAACATCAGTGAAAGGCTGAGACAAATCATCCAACCCATCAACCTTAGTGATTAGGTGATACGTCTCCAACGTATCTATAATTTTTTATTGTTCCATGCTATTATATTATCTGTTTTGGATGTTTATATGAATTATTATGCTATTGTATATTATTTTTGGTAGTAACTTATTAACCTAGAGCCCATTGCCAGATTATGTTTTTCTCTTGTTTTTGAGTTTCACAAAAAAGGAATATCAAACGGAGTCCAAACAGAATATAACTTTACGATGATTTTTCTTGGACCAGAAGACACCCAGAGTACTCAGAGTCCAAGCCAGAAGACCCACGAGGCGGTGGCAAGGGTGGAGGCCGCACCTAGGGGGGGTGCCCCCTGCCTTATGGCCCACTCGGGAGTCCCCTGACCTACCTCTTCCTCCTATATATTAAATTCCAAAACCCTCAGGGGGAGCCACAAAAATACTTTACCGCCGCCACAACCTATTGTTCCCATGAGATCCCATCTTGGGGGCTTTTCCGGCATCCTACAAGAGGGGGATTCGATGAAGGAGGGCGTCTACATCAATGCTATTGCCCTTCCGATGAAGTGTGAGTAGTTTACCTCAGACCTACGGGTCCATAGCTAGTAGCTAGATGGCTTCTTCTCTCTCTTTGATTCTCAATACCATGTTCTCCTCGATGTTCTTGGAGATCTATTCGATGTAATCTTCTTTGGCGGTGTGTTTGACGAGATCCGATGAATTGTGGATTTATGACTAGCTTATCTATGAATATTATTGGAATCTTCTCTAAATTCTTATATGCATGATTTGATATCTTTGTATTTCTCTTTGAATTATCGGTTTGGTTTGGCCAACTAGATTGGTTTTTCTTGCAATGGGAGCGGTGCTTAGCTTTGGGTTCAGTCTTGCGTGATTTCACCCAGTGACAAAGTAGGGGTAGTGAGACACATATTGAATTATTGCCATCGAGGATAAAAAGATAGGGTTTTCAATATATTTCTTGAGTTAATTCCTCTACATCATGTCATCTTACTTAAGGCGTTACTCCGTTCTTTATGAACTTAATACTCTAGATGCATGCTGGATAGCGGTCGATGTGTGGAGTAATAGTAGTAGATGCCGGCAGGAGTCGGTCTACTTGACACAGACGTGATGCCTATATGCATGATCATTGCCTTGGATATCGTCATAACTTTGCACTTTTCTACCAATTGCTCGACAGTTATTTGTTCACCCACCATATTATTTGCCTTCAAGAGAGAAGCCTCAAGTGAAACCTATGGCCCCCGGGTCTATTTTCCATCATATTTTTTTTCCGATATACTATTTAGCCATATTTTATTTTCAGATCTATAAACCAAAAAACCCAAAAATATAGAGTTATCTTTTATTTAGTTTTATCTACTAGACGTGAGGTACTTTTTTCCGATAGCTAATAGACTTTTGCAATAAGTATGTGAGTTCGTTATGACTAATGTTGAGTTCAGTATTCGGTGCTAGGTGTTGGATCAAGGATCCACATCACACTTCAAAATTTGCACCGAAAGCACATGGAGATTTTATGCTTGGTTACGGAAAGGATTCGCACACCTAAAGAGTCTTCAACCTCTTTCACTATAAAGTGGTTGAAACTATAGATGTGTGATTCGATGAGACTAACGGCTTGTGAAGAGAGCACCTTCCAAATGTGTTAGATGCATCTTCTCCTAGTGAATCTATCATGCTAATGCTGACCCTGAAGGCAGTGCTGAAGATGAAGGAAATGATCAACAACAACGAAGTCTTCGCCCTGTTTATCCTCGCGTCACTAAGGAAGTTTAGATTGAGAAGATAATTGATAGCATCAATGCACCTGCTCTACTTACTCGATCAAGAGCTATGCAACTAGCAAACTTCTGTGGGCACTTCGCATTCATCTCTATATTCGAACCCAAGAAAGTTGATGAAGCCTTCATGGAACCAGATTGGATTCAAGCTATGCAAGAACAGATTCAACAACTTGAACTCAATAATGTCTGGGAGCTAGTAAAGTGTCATGATCCTCGCAAGCAGGACATAATTGGCAGCAAATGGATCTATCACAACAAGCAAGATGAACATGGTCAATGTTCAGAAACAAATCTTGTCTCATTGCTCAAGGTTACATGCAAGTAGAGGGAATTAACTTCTTCAAACCTTTTTTCCTGTGGCTAGACTTGATGCCATTCGTATACTGCTAGCCTATGCTAACCACAACAATATCCTTCTATATCAAATGGATATGAAGAGTGCTTTCCTCAATGGCATAATTGAAGAAGTCTATGTTGCTCAACCACCTAGTTTTGAAGATCCCGAGCATCCGACATGGTCTACCAGCTCAATAGAGCAATGTATGGACTCAAACAAGCACCCTGATCTTGGGATGACAAACACAAAGAATTCCTGAAGAGCAAAGGCATCAAACCTGGTTCTCTAGATCCCACTCTCTTCACGAAGATATATGATGGAGAAATGTTTGTATGCCAACTCTATGTGGATGACATTATCTTCAGCGCACTTACAAGAGATACAATGATGAATTCAGTCATATGATGCAAGAACAATATCAGATGTCCATGATGGGAGAGCTAAAATTCTTTCTTGGTCTTGAAATCCATCAACAAAGCAATGGCATCTTCATTTCTCAAGAAAAATATCTCAAAGATTGCCTGAAGAAGTTTGGAATGCAAGATTGCAAAGGCTACAAGGCGCCAATGCTAACCAATGGTCAATTTGGCTCTGACGTGAATGACAAAGAGTTCGATCAAAAGGTATACTGCTCCATTATTGGTTCGTTATTATAGTTATGTGCATCTAGGCCAAATATAATGCTGAACATTTGCATGTGTGCCCGATTCCAAGTGGCACCAAAGTAATTGCATCACCTCGTCGTGAAGTGAATACTTTGATATTTGGCTCACACCCCAATGCTAGGATTATTGTATCCAAAGAGCTCAGAGTTTAATGTAGTTGTATTCTTAGATGTTGATTATGCTGGAGAGAAGTGATGACCCACAAGTATAGGGTCAATCATAGTCCTTTCTATAAGTAAGAGCGTCGGACCCAACGAGGAGCAGAAGGAAATGGCAAGCTGTTTTCAACAATGTATTCTCTGCAAGCACTGAAATTATAAGTAATGAGTAGTTTGATAGCAAGATAATTTGTAACGAGCAAGTAATGGTGATGGTAACAAATGTGCAGCAAGGTAGCCCAATCCATTTGAGGCAAAAGAACAAATCGTCTCTTATGATAAGCAAAGCATTCTTGAGGGTACTCGGGAATTTCATCTAGTCGCTTTCATAATGTTGGTTTGATTTGTGTTCGCTACTTTGATAATTTCATATGTGGGTGGACCGGTGCTTAGGTGATGTTCTTACTTGAACAAACCTCCTACTTATGATTAACCCCCTCGCAAGCATCCACAACTATGAGAAAAGTATTAAGAATAAATCTAACCATAGCATTAAACTTTTGGATCCAAATTAGTCCCTTACGGAATAGCGCATAAACTAGGGGTTAAGCTTTTGTCACTCTCGCAACCCATAATATAATAACTACTCCACAATGCATTGCCTTAGGCCCAAATGTGGTGAAGTGTCATGTAGTCGACATTCACATGACACCACTAAGGGAATCACAACATACATACCATCAAAATATCGAACACATATCAAGTTCACATGATTACTTGCAACCTCACACTACCGGAATCAGGATCTTTGCCGTCAGCTGGCTCTTTGCCGTCAGCTAGCTGATGTCAAAGAAGGTCTTTGCCATAAGGTTAAATGATATTGACGGGAAAGAATAAGCTGACGGCAAAGATATTGTTTGCCGTCTGCCGGCTCTTTGCCGTCTGCTAGCTGACGGCATAGATGCATTGTCGTCTGCTCGTTGACGGCGAAGAGGGAGGGTGGCCCACTAGCGACAGCCACCTAACGGCCACTTTCTTTGCCGTTTGCTAGCAGACGGCAAAGAACCGTGCCCTAACTAAAAATCAAACACCCCCGCACCCGACCCCTCTCTCTGTCCCCACTCTCCGCCCCATGCCCGAGCCGTCGCCGCCCCGCGCCACCCTTGTCGCCGGCCGCCCCGCGCTACCCCCGCCGCCGCCCCGCGGCACCCCCGTCGCCGGCTGTACCGCCCCCTTGCCACCCCGCGCCCTCGTGCCTCCGCCGCCCCGCGCCACC
>NC_041390.1:1425826-1433241 GCF_002162155.2 Triticum dicoccoides | reverse complement strand
GCCACCCACATCGTCGCGCCGCCCCGGCGACCCCCTCTCCACCCCCGCTCAAGCCTCAAGGTACCCCCGTTTCTCGCTTCTCCTCTCCCTCCCTATTCGTTGCGTTGGTTCCCCGACTTGATATGTACATGGCCGCCACTTTTGATTCACTTTCTTGTTCTTGATTGACAGGGGAAATCAAACCGGCACAACTAGTTGCAAGAAACTATGTTTTTTGCCTACGGTTGTAGCAAGAAGTAGTTGCAGCAATAAATAAATAAATAATATGTTATGTTTTCGCTAGAGCACAATAGGAACATATAAACCAGATGATATTTTTGCCTCATCAGATTCATAGTGGTAGGAGTAGCTATGTTATTTAAGTCAGTCTTGAACTCTTGTGGCGCCCTGATAAACGTAACTAGCGACCGCAATCACGCTCTTGCAAGATCCTCCCAATCCACAATGATCATTGGGACTACCTGCGGCCGCTCCAAAATTATCATTGCAAAATCTAACATGGGGTGCATAATTTACTATACTACACCTATGACGATCTCTGTAATCTGGCACACTCGCTTGTTCCTTCTCCTTCTTCCCCCATTGTATTCGATGAATGGACTGCATTTCAATCCCTAAGTTTTTTTATTTCTTTTGACATTTTGTCCAGCCCCATGTTCCGGCGAGTCGAGTATCAGCTCCATAGATGCGCAGCACCAGCACACAGACGTACAATTATTGATGCCCTCTAGACCAACACCAATGGCGCGTCGCTGGATCGGAGCGAGTGGTCTAGCTAGACTAGTGGCCGCTAGATCGGCATCGCCCCAAGGGCTCGCATATTATAGTTAAATTAAAACCAAATGTTACTCCAAGTAACTGCAACTTGTTAATTTGGTTTACATTTTCAGTTTTGTTTCATGTATAAAGAAATCCCTAGTTTTGAAGGGTTCAAACTGTTGCCATCATATGTCCACAAGTGCATTGCTTTTTGAATGTGAAATGATAATTTCGTGTAGTTGATTATCTTCTGCTCAAAACTTCTACTGCTATAATGTTGTAAGGGTAGTAATTGGTCTCTTCTGCTGCTTATCAGAGACGGGGGGAATCCACCACCGCAGGCTCCGCTCTGCCACACTAGAGTACGAGTTGGATGCTTTTGAGTTCTTCAGTATCATGCTTGGGACTTCCTCCAGGAGGTAGGTATATAAAAGGAGAGATCTCCCCTTCACCCATCTCATTATGATAACTCCGCTCTTTGCTACATCACTGCTTGTCCCAAACTGCAAAGGCTGCCTGACACTTTTATGAAGATGTTGGACGGCCATCAGCCAAACAATGTGAAGCAGCGACAGGCCGGCAGCGGGCTTCGCGGGCATTGGGATGTGGAGTTGGTGATCAGGTACGACCACATGTACCTGTCTCGTGGCTGGGAGAAGTTCTACCGTGCCTACGATCTGCGGCATGGGTACTTACTTCTCTTCAGGTACGACGGTGACGCCATGCTCACCGTGAAGGTGTTCAACACGACTATGTGTCGCATGCGCTACCAGGACGATGATGATGTCAGTACATTTTTCCTCTTGTTCCTCTACATTTGTATTTGTCTCACATCGATTGTTAATGGTCATTGTTGTATTTGGTCAGGCAATGGGAGCAGCAGCAGCGACTCTGGCTACAGCCAAAGCAGCAACGACTCTGGCTGCAGCAAAAGCAGCACCGAGGATGATCAAGAATGGAGTGGGGAATAAGAGGAGTAGAGTGGGGATGAGGAGGTGCTGGCTAACGATGGGCAAGAGATGGTGGTGGCTGATGATGGGCAAGAGATGGTGGTGGCTGGCGATGGGCAAGAGATGGTGGTGGCTGACGATGGGCAAGAGATGGCGGTGGCTGACGATGGGCAAGAGATGGTGGTGGCTGAGGATGACCTAGCGATGGTGCTGCCTGAAGATGGCCTCGCGATGGTGGTGGTGCCTGAAAATGACCTCGCGATGGTGGTGGCGCCGGCGATCCCACAGCCGGGCGACATGACCATGCCAGTTGTGGTAGAAAACTACATCCCACTACCTCCACTGCCTCGCCGCTCTTGGCGCATCAGGATGAGGAAGGAGAAGGAGAAGGAGGAGTGAACTATGTCAGGTATGTCAGATCTCCAAAATGATCTATACATAGCTTTTGTTTCCTCTGAAATGACATAAGTTAGCTCTAATATGCTAAGTTATCTCTAATATGCTTAGTTTCCTAGATTTGCTCAATAATGACATACACTTGGCTTACTTGTGTAAAAAATGGCATAATTATGCTTAGTTAACTCAAAAATGGCATAATTAGCTAGGTTAGCTCCAAAATGAGCCATTTAACCTAGGTTAGCTCCAATATGATCCATTTTACCTGGTTAGCTCCAAAATGACCAAGTTTACATAGAGTACCTCCAATATGACCGCTTTTAGCTAGGTTACCTCCAAAATTACTTATGTTAGCAGAAAAATGACCTATACTTACCTTATTTTCCTCCAAATTGACATAATAAGCTTAGTTAGCTAAATATGGCATAATTACCTATGTAAGCTCTAAAATGACATAAATAAGGAATAAGAAGAAGTAAAAGAAGGAAGAGGAGAAAAAGAAAGAATAGAAGAAGAAAGAGAAGAAAAACAAAGAATAAAAGAAGAAAAATGAGAAGGAAAAGGGTAAAAACCTTCTTCTTCTTCTTATAGTCTTCTTCTTCTTCTTCTAGTCTTCTTCTTTTTCTTTTTCTTCTTCTCCAAAATGACCTAAGTTAGGTCTAATATGCTTAGTTACCTAGGTTAGCTCAATATAGACCTATACTTAGCTGCTTTATATAAAAAATGGCATAATATGCTTAGTTCACTCAAAGATGGCATAATTAGCTAGGTTAGCTCCATTTTACCTAAGTATCCTTACTTATTCTTCTAGTGTTCTTCTTCTTCTTCTTCTAGTCTACTTCTTCTAACTTTCTTGTTTCCCATTTTGCAGATTTCATTTAATTCACGAAAGCTTGCATGGATGGAGTGCTTCTTTTCCCTTTCTGATTTTATTTTGTATCGATGAACTTGCATGGATGGAACTTGTTATATGGATGGATGGATATAGGTGTTTTATCAACAATTTGAAACTTTTGTAATATGTATGGATGGAACTATGTGTTGGTTATGTATGTATATAGGAGGAAACTTGTGTGTTGGATATGTCTGCTGTGAAATTTGTGTGTTGAAACTTGTGTGTTGAAATTGAATGAATTTAAGAAAAAAGAGAAAAAACAGGGGCTATACAGGATATTTGCCGTCCGCTGGCAGATGGCAAAGAGCTTTGCCATAAGCCAGCAGACGGCAAAGATGCCACGTGGCAGCTACTTGTGCAACCTAGGGGCTGGCCTATTTGGTTACTTTGCTGTTAGCCGGCTGACAGCAAAGGTGCAATGGTCTTTGTCGTCTGCCAGCCGATGGTAAAGCGCACCGTTAACCCCCTAACGGCCATAAGCTGATACGTGTGCCGTCCAGGACCTTTGCCATCCGCCGGCGGACGACAAAGACCATTTCATCTTTGTCGTCTGCTAGCAGACGACAAAGAAGCCTTCGTCGTAGCCTATTCAGCCGGAGCTTTTGCCGTCTGCTGATGAACGGCAAATTCCTTTGCCGTCCGCCAGCTATGCCTTTGCCGTCAGCCATGGCGGATGGCAAAGTGCCTGATTCCTGTAGTCTCAAGAACAAAATTAACTACTCACAAATGATAATCATGTTCAAGATCAGAGTGGTATTAAATAGCATAATGGATCAGAACATATAATATTCCACCAAATAAACCATATATTAATCAACTACAAGATGTAATCAACACTTCTAGTCACCCACAAGTACCAATCCTGTAGTTCTGGTACAAAGATTGAACACAAGAAATGAACTAGGATTTGAGAGGAGGTGGTGTTGTTGAAGTTGTTGATGGAGATTTCCCTTGCCAAGATGGGAGAGTTGTTGGTGATGATGATGACAATGATTTTCCCCTCCGGGAGGGAAGTTCCCCCGGTCGAATCGATCCGCCGGATGGAAAAAGTGCTCCTGCCCAAGTTCCGCCTCGACACGGCGGCGCTTCGTCCCAAAGTCCTCTCCTTATTTTTTCTATGTCAAAATGACTTATATACCAGAAGAGGCGCGCCCAGGTGGGTTGTGCCCAGCTGGTGGGCCCCCTCTGCTTGTTATTTGCTCCAATAGTTCTTATTTATTCCATAAAAAATTGCTGTGAAGTTTCAGCTCATTTTAAGTTTTGCAGAATAGGTAGCCTGACGTTGCTTTTTTAGGTCCATATTTCCAGGTGCCGATATTCTCCCTCTTTGTGTGGACCTTCCATATTAGGATAGAAAAGGAATTAGAATTACTCCAAAAAGCATTATTATTTGTAAAAACAATATAAATAACAGTAGGAAAACATCATGCAAAATGGACGTGTCAACTCCCCAAGCTTAGACCTCGCTTGTCCTCAAGCGAAAACCAAAATCGAAAAGCATGTCCACATGCTTAGAGAGAGAGAGAGGTGTCGATAAAAACAAAATATAGACATAGAAGCATCATGTATATTATAACAGCAACAAACTTTAACATAAAACTTTATCATAGAACTTTTATGATAAATCTTCTATCATATAACTTCTCATGAATAAGTAGCAATTCATCACAACATCGAAGTGTAAAGCATAAACTCTATTGAAAAGCAACAAACTATGTTCTCAGTCAACTTTGCAACTACAATTCGTCATCTTTTTAGGAAGGGTCACGTATCGGAGCCTTTAGGCAAGTCCATATACTCAACCATCATATAGTCTTCTATTGACACATAGAAAGATAGGGGCTTATAGTTTAGACTCCCAACATACTCACCTCAAGGGTGATGTCAACAATAATAAATCATGCTACCCATATCCAACTAGATATATGTGCCTAGATCTTTCCTCACCACGTTATGCTTGACAAAAGAGAAAATAAAAAGGAATAGAAGGAAATACTTTGACTCTTGCATAAAAGTAAACACATAAAAGTAAAAGATAGGCCATTCGCAGAGGGAAGCAGAGGTTGCCATGCGCTTTTTGTTTGTATGCTCAATCTCTTAGTGCAAAAGAATGTCACGTTATATTGCGCCTTATGATTGCAACATTTATTATGCAGTCTACCACTTTTATTCTTTTCCATCACAAGTTCATACAACACTCAATTTTCTCTTACAGTAAATGATCCAACACTTTTAGAAGCAATTTTAATTGCCTTATTGCACCGATGACAACTTACTTGAAGGATCTTACTCAATCCATAGGTAGGTATGGTGGACTCTCAAAACAAGATTTGGGTTTAAGGGTTTCTTTTATGCACAAGTAGTATCTCTACTTAGTGCAGAATTTTTGGCTAGCAAAGATAGGGGGCAAGCACCACATGTTGAAGGATCTATGACAATATAACTTCTATGTGAATATGAACAAACATAAATCATTACATTGTCTTCCTTATCCAACGTCAACAATTTTGACATATAATTTTTGATGGGGGCTCACAGTCACAAAAGATGTCCAAGATAGGGTATTTGCATGTGAATCTTCTCTTCCCTTATTAATTCTTTCATGAATTGCATCATTATCCAATGCTATGTTTGTCAATCTCCATAATCTTTTCTACTAATATTGTTCCTTATGTGATGTCAGTACTTACCATAAGATTAGCATATGATCGTTTCATTTATTTCCTTTATTTTTATTGAACATGGAAATAAAGAGAACAAAACTCAAACTAAACTTTATTATATATCTCACACACGATTACAGGGATAGATCACTAAGGAAACACTTAAAAAGAAAGGATCGAACTAAACTTTTATTGAACCAAATCGAATGATAACTAAGGATCGAACTAAGATAAGTAAAGGCAAAATATAGTGAAGGTGATACGATACCGGGGCACCTCCCGCAAGCTTGGAACAAGCCAAGGGGAGTGCCCATACCCGATACTCAAGTTTCCTTTGGAAATGAAGAAGGGGGTGGTGGTGATGAAGTAGTAGAAATCTTGTCCTTCATGATCAAAAGATTCTCCAACCTACGGATGACGCTCCGGAGGGCGATGATATTCTCTTGCAAAAGAATATTTTCACGGGTGAGATATTTATTTTTCACACTAACCATTTCAATGATCCGAAAGGCTTCAATCTCGGTGGGGGTGAGATGATCATACTAAGGTTTAAGGATATCTTCTTCTTCCTCCTCGGCAGACATGGCCTGCTCAACCACCGGTGCTTGATCTCGGGTGGCCTCCTTGCTCTTGTCCCCTTTGATGGTTTCTTTGGGTTATTCTCTCTTCAGCTCGATCTTCATCAACCAAGCATCCTCTTCTACTTTTTTGGAGGAGGGAGAAGACATGATGCCTGGCTTAACAGATCTGACCGAAAATAGCAAGAAAAGAAAACATAAATTTCTCTTGATACAGAGGTCAGTGGGTGATGACCCACAAGTATAGGGGATCAATTGTAGCTCTTTTCAATAAGTAAGAGTGTCAAACCCAACGAGGAGTAGAAGGAAATGACAAGTAGTTTTCAGTAAGGTGATGTCTGCAAATGCTTAAATTGTAAGTAGCATAGTAGTTTGATAGCAAGATAATTTGTAATGAGCAAGTAACGATAGTAGTAAAAAAAGTGCAGCAAGTTAGCCCCATCCTTTTGAGGCAAAGGACAGGCCAAAACGGTCTCTTATGATAAGCAAAGCGTTCTTGAGGGTACACGGGAATTTCATCTAGTCACTTTCATCTTGTTGGTTTGATTTGTGTTCGCTACTTTGATAATTTGATATGTGGGTGGACCGGTGCTTAGGTGTTGTTCTTACTTGAACAGACCTCCAACTTATGATTAACCCTCCCGCAAGCATCGGCAACTATGAGAAAGGTATTAAGAATAAATTCTAACCATAGCATTATACTCTAGGATCCAATCGGTCCCTTACGGAACAGCGCATAAACTAGTGTTTAAGTTTCTGTCACTCTCGCAACCCATCATCTAATTCCTACTCCACAATGCATTCCCTTAGGCCCAAAATATGGCAAAGTGTCGTGTAGTCGACGTTCACATGACACCACTAAGGGAATCACAACATACATACTATCAAAATATCGAACACATATCAAATACACATGATTACTTGCAACATGATTTCTCCCGTGACCTCAAGAACAAAAGTAACTACTCACAAATGATAAACATGCTCATGATCAAAGGAGTATTAAATAGCATAATGGATCTGAACATATAATCTTCCACCAAATAAGCCATATAGTAATCAACTACAAGATGTCATCAACACTACTAGTCACCCACAAGCACCAATCTATAGTTCCGGTAACAAGATTGAATACACGAGATGAACTAGGGTTTGAGATGAGATGGTGTTGTTG
>NC_041390.1:1415970-1425523 GCF_002162155.2 Triticum dicoccoides | reverse complement strand
GGAGGGAAAAAGTGCTCCTACCCAAGTTCCACCTCGAGACGGCAGTGTTCCGTCCCGAAAGCCTTCTCCTTATTTTTTTCTAGGTCAAAATGACTTATATACCAGAAGATGGGCACGGGATCGGAGGTGGCCGAGGAGGGCACAACCCACCAGGGCGCGCCTGGGCTCCCTGGCGCGCCCAGGTGGGTTGTGCCCACCTGGTGGCCCCCTCTGGTAGTTATTTGCTCTAATAATTCTTAAATATTCCATAAAAATTCTCTGTGAAGTTTCAACTTGTTTGGAGTTGTGCTGAATAGGTAGCCTGGCGTAGCTTTTTCAGGTCCATATTTCCAACTGCCAGAATTCTCCCTCTTGGTGTGTACCTTGCAAATTATTAGAGAAAAGGCATTAGAATTACTCCAAAAAGCATTGTTATGGATACAAACATCATAAATAACAGCAAGAAAACATGATGCAAAATGGACGCATCAACTCCACCAAGCTTAGACCTCGCTTGTCCTCAAGCGAAAACCGAAACCGAAAAACATGTCCACATGCTTTGAGAGAGAGGTGTCGATAAAAACAAAATACAGACATAGAAGCATCATGCTGATTATTATAACAGCAACAAAATTAAACATAGGACTTATACAATAGAACTTTTATCATATACTTCTCTTGAATAAGTAATAGTTCATCACATAATCGAACTATAAAGCAAAAACTCTATTAGAAACCAAAAAACTATGTTCTCAGTCTACTTTGCAACTACAATTCATCATCTTTTCAGGAAGAGTCGTGTGTCGGAGACTTTAGGCAAGTCCACATACTCTACCATCATATAGTCTTCTATGATTGCTAACACTAACCTTACTCATGATCAAAACGTTTCAACCGGACACATAGAAAGATAGGGGCTTATAGTTTCGCCTCCCAACATACTCACCTGAAGGGTGATGTCAACAATAATAACTCATGCTATCTATATTCAACTGGACATATGTGCCAAGATCTTTCCACACCACATGATGCTTGCCAAAAGAGAAAAATAAAAGGGAATAGAGGGTAAACTTTGACTCTTTGCATAAATGTAAACACATGAAAGGGAAGCAGAGGTTGCCATGTGCTTATTTGTTTGCATGCTCAATCCCTTAGTGCAAGAGAACGTCACGTTGTATTGCCCCTTAAGATGACAACCTTTATTATGCAGTCTATCGCTTTTATTCTTTGTCATCCAAGTTCGTACAACGCTCAATTTTCTCTTACACTAAATGATCTCACATATTTAGAAGCAATTTTTATTGCCTTTTTGCACCAATGACAACTTACTTGAGGGATCTTGCTCAATCCCTAGGTAGTATGGTGGACACTTGAAAATGATTTGGGTTTAAGGGTTTTTGGATGCACAAGTAGTATCTCTACTTAGTGCGGAATTTTTGGCTAGCAAAGATAGGGGCAAGCACCACATGTTGACGGATCTATGACAATATGACTTCCATGTGAATATAAACAAACATAAATCATTATGTTGTCTTCCTTGTCCAATGTCAACAATTTTGGCATATAATATTTGTATGAGGGCTCACAAGCGCAAAAGATTTCTAGGATAGTATATTTATATGTGAATCTTCTCTTCCCTTATTAATTCTTTCATGAGTTGCATCATTGACTAATGCAATGTTTGTCAATCTCTAATAAAATTTTCTACTTATACTTTTGCTTATGCACTACTAGAAATACCACTACTAATGGCGCACCTAATTTGGCCATTAATGGCGCATCACTGGTGCGCCATTGATAGCACGCCATTAGTAATTATTACTAATGGCGCACCACCTGGTGCGCCATTAGTATCTGGTATACTAATGGCGCACCACCTGGTGCGCCATTAGTATATGCGAGGGTGCGCCATTAGTATGCCTCCCAGGGGGCATGTATACCCAGGTGCTTTGGCATACTAATGGCGCACCACCTCTGGATGCGCCATTAGTAACCGCAGCATACTAATGGCGCACTACCAGGTGATGCGCCATTAGTATGCACTGTCATACTAATGGCGCACTGTCGTGTGATGCGCCATTAGTATGAATATTAGGTTTTTTTTTATTTTTTTATTTTCTGTTTTTTGCACAGGTTACAAAATGTATAATTTGACAAAATATAGACAGCACACATCAACAATAGATTCATCAAATACAATAGAAGATTAGTCTTTGAATACAATTCATCATATTAGTCTCCGAATACAATTCATCATATTAGTCTCCGAATTAAAAAGACCGAACAAAGATAGAACATTATATTACAAGTCTCGAGACCGCGAGTAGCGAGTTTGTCTTCGCATTACAAGTCGATATCGATCATCTAAACTACCATCACATAGAAGAGAGCTGCGGTCATCACGATGAGCATCATCACAATGAAACTCGTCTTCATCCGGTTCCTCCAACGCTCCCTCCCCTCTCCCGCTAGATAGCGGGCGTATCTAGATTCGGCCTCGGCCCTAGTGGTGTACCCTTTGTAACTGTTACCGCTGAATCGGTGAACCTGTCTCCGACACTCCTCCCAGTCATCGTAGACTCCGGGAACCTTACCCTTTTACACGACATACGTCGGCATCGCTATGCACTAGCCAAACGAAATGTTAGTACCAATTCACAGACAATACATAAGCAATATATAATTATGCAACAGAACGATCGGAAGAGAAAAGCAAGACATTAATAGCATCGATTACATCTAAGTTGAACGACTCTCGAAACCAAAGAGACATACTACAAGTTCATTAAAGTTTAATTACAACATGAGCCAATCGATGTTTCAGAACTAGACAACTCGACTCAAGGGACCGGAGCGTGGATGAAGCCGCCGTCTATCGTGGGAGTCATGAAAGAACGGCCGTTGTCATCCTGCATTTGTAGCATTGTGTCGATGTCACTGTTGGACGGTTGATTTCTGAGGTAGAACTGCCCCGAGGTACGAAGGACATCTTGATGGATGATTTCCGCAAACTCCGACTGGATGCGAAAGAATTCTTGTCGGAGGTCCGCGTCCTGGATTGCCGACACACTCGCGGCCCAATCTTGGAGTTTACTCGGTAGCAGAAGTTGATGATGGTCCCGTACGATCGCCCGCATGTGATGGATGGCGTAGTAGGCACCCTTCTGACCGCCAGGCGGCTGCTTGACGCAGCAGAACATCGTATTGTGGGAGAACACGTGCTTGCCGTACTTACGAATAGGCCTGGTGAAGGTGCCTCCAGATTGGGCGTAGCCGGGGAGAACATCATCAAGAACCTTCTTGACATTTGTGTAGTCTACGTTCGACTGACGGTCCGGGTCGAAATATGTGGCCATGGAATATTTGGGGCTTAGGAGGATGAGCGTGCAACGTGTGTCACTGCAGAAAACACGGAATGTTAAAAGAAAAACGATCGAAAAGTAAGAATTCATATGTTACGGGCCGGTTGAGGGGAGGACTTACTCGGGAAAGTAAGGCACGAGGAAGTTATCCTTATCTTGGTTTGCCAGAATGACGCCTTCGAGGTAAGAACTCGCGACTTGCCGGTCCCCAGCGCTGCCCAAGATCTTGGCACGCATGTAGAAGGGGTCGACTATCACGATGTCCGGGGTCTTGTCGCGAATGATCCGCATCTCCATACTCAGCGAAAATAGTCGAACGAAGGTGTAGTGCAGCGGATGAAGGTTAAACATAGCAAAGATGTCATCAAACCGCAGGACGATCGTACCCACAAAGCCCTTGCCCTCTGGCACCTTGGCCACGAAAACCGGGTATGCCACATCCTTCTCTCTGAGACGCCGCTTCTCCAAAGAAAGAACACTGTCGTGCAGACTCCGCATAGCACCGGTTGCAGCATTGAGCATATTTGGTGGTAGCATCGCCCTACCCGCCACATGCACCCTCCTCGAGATATCCTGCGGTGAAGGTGGCCCGTCCTGAGCACGGATCGTACTCGGTGCCGGCTGGCTCGCACCCTTCTTAGTCTTTCTTTTGCGTGCCTTCTTCTTCTCCTGTAATGGGACCGAGTTCTGCTCACAGACCGCCTTCTTGAGTGTGTTGGGGCTGATAATATTTCGCACCTCGCCTATCTGAGGCTCGGTGAAGTCGGCAGCTGGAGGTGTCTCCTGAGAGCTGAACGCCAGACGGCGCCTGTTGCAACTTGGCTTCTCCGCGGTACGAGCTAGATCGCACACGTCTTTTGTTGGGTTTGGTTCTTGAGAAGGAGGCCCCATGAAGTCGCCATCGTACCCATGCTCGGCAAAGTACTGATCGACGTTGCCAAATGTATCATCGTCGTCGTCGTCGTCGTTCTGATCCTGTGCCATATGCATGTTTGGATCCAGTGGCATAGGGATGTCCGGCACCGTTACGGCGGTCTTGCCATGGGGCCGACTTGGCGCCGGCACGACTGGCGGTGTTGTCTTTGGGGTGGTGTCCCCCGCCCCCAAACGAATCTGGCTCTTCGGCCAAAGCAGGGGCCAGCTCAGGCAGGCGCTGAGGGTCATCACGTCATCATCGTCGGCCCCGACGGGTCGAATCGGAGGTAACAAGTCGTCGCAGCCTGGCAGCACCCGAACCAGTTGAACCCTAAACAAGTTGGGTGGCATCTGGATACCGTGGAACAAGGGGTTGCCCGGTTGAACGATTTTGCCCTTGGCGACATCGACCAACTCGTTGTTCACGAAGTGGAGGAGAGTGCACGGAACATCGGCGGCGCCCTGCGAAAACATGTAGGGCGTCAGGGATGCCCAGTCAAAGGCAAGGAGATGAAGTCCTCGGCCGAGAGAGGCTTAATTAGTTACCGTGATGATGGCGTCGAGCTCGGCTAATGTCGAGGCACCGCCAACGGCGGGCGTGCAGTTGATGGAGCGGCCGCTTGCTGAAGAGGTGCCGGCCGGCGTACACCTGGGTGCATTAAGCTCCCGTGCCGGCGTCGGAGACACCAATGCCGCCTCCGCCGGAGGCACCAATGGCCCCGCCATCGCATTATGCGAGTTGCTGGCCGTGAAGCTAGGAATCGGGGGCGGCCCCTGTTGGCCGCCCGCAATCCACGCACTCAACCCCGAGATCAAGGTAGGCACAAGGGCGGTGATCGTCGCTCCGAGTTGTTGTTCCACTTGCTCTTGGACAATCTCCGGAATCCGCGCCACCTGTGCCTTGAGTTCTTGAACCTCTCGCGCCTGGCTTTCCGAGCTGGTCTTTTTCTCCTTCCGCACACCAGCGGTATAGTATGACCCCCATTTTGTCGACAAGCCTTTGCCGGCCACACGACCAGCTGACGTCGGCTTACTGAGCTTATCCTTGTTCTTCATTATATTCAACCCCCTATTTAGAGTGGTGTCCCAAGGGTTGCTCTGAGTCGACCCCGCGCTATTGCTTTCAGTCGCCTGCGGAAGGAATGTGAACCATTTAGAAATTCGGCTTCATTAATTAGAATGCAACCATATGGAGCTAATTACGTGGGGGTGTATTCCTTGCCAGAACAAGCTCAAGCCGCCTGGTCTTCGGATCCGTGGTAAGCTCCTTTGTTTTCGGGTCCTTCTTGTATCGGGCCCTGACAAAGTTCCTGGTCTGCTTGTCACCGTATTTATCGAAGAGGGGCGGTAGGCCTTGCTCGGCACGGTCCGCCTCCTCCTTGTCCCATATAGGCTCCGCCACTCTGTAACCGCCGGGACCGAGTGTGTGTTCCCCTATGTTCAGCTCCCGCATTTGTTTCCCCCACTCACTTGATTGGGAGCTTGCGGTGCTCGAGCAATTGATCTTGAAGTCGTTGTAGTCATCTTCGGTGATCGAAGGATTTTTCTCCTTGATCTTCTCATAACTCTCACCTTTCTCGATCATTCTCTTCACATTGCTTTTCCAAGTAGACAGGGCCTTGCTCATCTTCGTGAGGGCAGCATTGTTCACTTTATTCACTTTGAGGCTTGTGTTTTCGAATTCAGCGGGGAACTTGTATCGTTCGTGCAGCTTCGTGAAGAGGAGGTGGCGCAAATTCCCCCGGTCAGGATGCCTCAGGTTCTCGGTGTTGATCGAGACGGTGCTCCGGACAATGCACCCGAGCTGAAGCGAGTACCCCTTGACTATTCGTTCGGGCGTCGTTTGATTCCCGTTGGAGTCCACTTCAGTAACTTCCTCCTGGAGGGTGCGGAGCACGATCGGGCGCCGGTCCTTCCGTTGCCTCTTCGGCTGGCTGCTATCTGTGCGTGCGCCGCCATCATCAGTGGTGGCATCCTCGGCGGCACCATCAGTGGTGGCATCAGTGTGGTCATCCTCGGCGGCACCATCCGTGGTCTCAGGATCGGTGGGGAAGGCGGCGGCCTCATACAAGTGAGGTTGTTCCTCCATCTCCTGGGACAGCTCCCAGAATGCCTTGCTGCCCGAACCCCCGGCCTCATCGTTGTGGGCCATGTTTCTCTCTAAATAGAAACAAAGTTTGGTCAAAAAGTTGGTTATTGTCAAGGAACAAGATCATGGTCTCATCATTTAGGGTTTGTCGACACCGAGGCATCCTAAAATCTAAGCTTTTATCATTGAGGGTTTTTCGACGCCAAGGCACCCTAAAAGCCTAACTTTTCATCATTTCGGTTTTTATCGACACCGAGGCACCCTAAAAGCCATGCATTAGTCACAAGTACACCGGGGCACTTGATCCTACTTAATTAACTACTAAGATACCCCGGCCCATGCATTAGTCACAAGTACCCCATATGTCCTATTTTTAGCAAAGTCATGCTAAAATTCACGGAAAATTTCAGCATGACCTTTGCTGAAAATAGGACATATGGAGTACCCGAATTTGCCGGAACGGAAGTTAATCGACATTCCGGCAAACTCAAGGGCCTCTCGGGGTACCTGCAAAATCATCACGACACGATGGTCGGAGACAAAACCCAGCAAACTAGCAAAATCATCACAAATTGTTTTCTGTTAAAGATGATCATCATCTTTACAAGTCTTTCTCAATGTGATCACAAGTAATTCAGAGGCATCACAAGTAATTCAGAGCATCACAAGGCATTAGTAGTTCAGTACATGAACAAGTTTTACAAACCCATATAAGAACAAGTGAATTCTAGTCCCTTTGACACTCTTGGTTTTCTACAAACACCAAGTACTAGGGCACACAAAAGTTCTGAAATTTGTGTGCCTAACTGAATTAACTGAGCTGATTGACAGTAGTTTTGTTCACTGTTATGTTGGCCTAACTGGATGTTGGCTATCTTTTATAGTGTCTCTGTTACATGCCAGTTTGGTCATTGCTAACTCTTGATGTAACTGATATTTTGATTCCTGAACCCCCGATATGCTGTTGTGGTTAATCCTAAGAGAAGATTTTGAACAATGAGAAGTCCATGGATATGTTGTGTTTCTGACTTCCGTTGAGGATCATGGAAATTGGATATGTGAGTGGTCGGTGGACCAACTTTTCACTAAAAATAACAGAAGAGTCCTTTGTTTTCCACTAAAATTATCAGTGTCATCTGGTTTCATGGCAATATTTATCTAGCATGTTCCGTATTGATTTCATTGTATTTTCTGTTCCATCATATTTTAGTTAGTACTAAGGTTCTTTTTTTAGGGAACTCAGTTAGTACTCAGTTTACAGAAACGGTTCGATGTCTATCATATACAACCATTTTCCCTGTTATAAAAGACATGAAAGATCACAACAATATTGATCTGAAAAGAACAGAAAAAAAGAGAAATAGTATGTATGCAGTGGTGATTCTACCTTGCTTTCTCAGCCGTGGGTGATGAAGTGCCTCTGTTCTGTTGTGTCTGCAGTGGTATGGAGATGAATGAATTGGTATTAGGTTCAAATATGATCGATGGATACTCTAACTGTCCCAGAAATATTGAGTTTACTTGATCAAAATTGGAAGTTAAGATAGCTTTAATTTTTCGCTGGGATTAGACTTACGTTTTATTCAAAAATTCCAGCTAACTCTCTCTCAAACAAAAGAAAAATGAATCTAATTAGTCTGTTGTAAATTTTCTGCTGCACTTGTGCACATAAGTTATTCATTTAACCGTCACAACCACAAATGCCAAATTTTCAAATCCTAGCAAGAAGAAAAGGAAGTTCACTTGGTTAAATGGAACCATGGTTCGCCTACCTTGAAATTGATGTACCAGGAGGCTAGGAGGATGCCTTTAGATGTTTGGTTTTGGTGAGCCACCAATAAAAGCTTGCTGATGGGATGCAAAGACTAAGGTAAAGAATTGTCAACTGTTTAAGTGAGGTAGAAGGTTATGCCTACTGTACTGCCAGCTTAAATATAATGCCTATTTCATCAAAAAGAAAAATGTAATGCCTAAGATCCACTATCCTGAACCATCTTAGAACAATTACTGCTGTCGATATTTTTTAGTTATGAAAGGCTATTATTGTACCCAACTTGTTTAATGCAGCAATGTGCGATGCTAGAACACCATTATCATCAGTGGTGAGATGTTATTCTCTACCAGTTGGTAGAAGATCGAACTCATAGGCAGAAACGTTGATGACCAAGAGAGCAATAAGACGGAATTGTTTCGATCAAGCGGTGTAAATACTGATCATGCACTCAATCAAACCTACTTAGTTCATCTTAAACTGGGAAATAAAGATAATCTTTTCATGCACCACATTTTACAATGAAGTCGTCAAAAACGCCTCTACAGAATACAACTAAGTACAAAGGTTACTACTCACCTTGTCAGCTTTGAGCTTTGGGGACCAACTGGAATAAGACCTGCAGAGAGCAAAAAGGTATTAGAGTCATCCGTAGCGAAGAGATGTTGCATGAAGTATAACATCTTGTATCTGCTGTATTGCTAGTTGCTACAAATGATCAAAAGAAGATAAAGTAAAATAGTAAACCAATGAGAGCAACAAAGGCAAGCAGGACTACCACCAATCTGAACATTACAACTTAGAGCCTAGATCTTGTCAAATGCACACCAAAATGCCCTTGTTATTCACACAACGTGAAATAGGGCATGGACAAATCAAACTTTATGACAACAGATTGCATTCAACAAGTACTGTAGTGTATGAAAAAATGCAACATAAGCATAGATCATACACTATGTAACTAGCATCCAATCAGACATATCCAGTGTTTGTTTATTGCATGCCCTGATGAAACAGAAATGAAGTCCTATCTGTTGGCAAGAACTAGACAAAGCAAACAATCCTACCCCAGATATTCAAGCATGTGCAACCTATTCTACATTCTCCGTTCCACACAAGCACAGAAATGGGGGAAACAGCAAGGTGCTTGCATACTCTGCGAAGATATGTTGTATTTAGTATAGCATCTTACATATGATGTATTTCTACAATTGATCACATTAAGATAAAATAAAGTAGTAAACCAATGAGACCAATAGTGGCAGTCAGGATTGGTGCCAATATGAACATTACAATTTAGAGCCTAGGTCTTGTCAGATGCACACCAAAATACCCTAGTTACTAGCATGGCATGAAATGGGATAGTGACAGGCCACAGTTTATGACAGCAGATTGCACTTCACAGGTTGGGTAGGGTGTGAAAATTGCAACATAAGC
>NC_041390.1:1368092-1413587 GCF_002162155.2 Triticum dicoccoides | reverse complement strand
TCTTCTTGGCCTTTTTGCCTTTGCGACGACTTTCTGTGTCCTGCTTCGCCTCATCATCATCATCATCATCATCATCATATATAGCGTGAAGCTCCTGCCTGATGCCCATTGATTTCAAGTCTGCCCTTGCTTTCGGCCCATCTTTGGTCCTCTCTGGCATGTTGAGCAGGGTACCAAGCAGACTCTCGCACACGTTCTTCGTGATATGCATGACATCAAGGCTGTGAGGCACACGGTGGATCTTCCAGTACGGCAAGTCCCAGAAAACAGACCTCGTTTTCCATACCTTCAGCAGCGGCTCTGGCGCCTTTCGCTTCTTTCCCGGCTCTGGCGCCTTTTGCTTCTTTCCCGGCAGTGGGCAGTCTTTCCAATTTTTCAACAGCTTGTCTACTTCCTCGCCGCTCCTCGTACACGGGCGTTTTCGGGGTTCGGTTTCACCATCGAACAGATCCTTGCGTTTCCTCCATGGGTCATCGTCGCGAAGCCACCTTCGATGTCCCATGAACACGGTTTTCGAAGACCCGGGATCTCTATCTAGCTGGCGATACGTTGTGTCATCCATGCACCTTACGCATCCAGAAAATCCGTGGACTACCTGCCCCGCAAGATATCCGTAACCGAGATAGTCATGCACCGTCGTGAGCAGTGCGGCTCTCGTAGGGAAATATTCTTTCTCTGCGGCGTCCCACGTATTGGCTGGCGTTTTCCACAGCGTGTCAAGCTCCTCTTTCAGCAGCCCCAGATATAGATTGATGTCGTTCCCTGGTTGTTTCGGCCCTTCAATTAGCATACTCATGTGAATGTACTTCCTCTTCATGCACAACCAGGGGGGAAGGTTGTACATCCACACAAACACAGGCCAGGTGCTATGTGTGCTTCTCTGGCTGCCAAACGGATTGACTCCATCGGTGCTCGCGCCTAGCACGATGTTCCTTGGATCGTTCCCAAATTCTGGGTATTCGAAGTTCAATGCTTGCCACTGGCTCGCATCCTTAGGGTGACTCAGCATCTTGTCTTTTTTATCTATCTCCGGATCATTTGTGTCATCTTCTCGCTTCTTCTCCTCCCTATCCGCGTGCCAACGCAGGAGCTTTGCTACCTTAGGATCCGCGAAATACCGCTGCAGACGAGGAGTGATCGGAAAGTACCACACCACTTTTTGAGGAGCTTTCTTCCTCTTCTTGTATCGAGTGACACCGCACACCGGACATATTGTAGACTCCGCGTGCTCGTCCCGATAAATGATGCAATTGTTCATGCACACATGGTATTTCACGTGCGGTAAATCCAGAGGACACACGATTTTCTTCGCCTCCTCCAAACTGGTCGGGCACTTGTTCCCCTTGGGAAGACGTTCGTGCCAGAATGACATGTTCTCGTCGAAGCATGCGTCGGTCATTTTGTGTTTTACCTTCATCTCCAGGGCCATGAGCGTTACTTTCAGGCGGGTATCCTCGGGCCTGCATCCTTCATACAATGGAGTAACCGCGTCTAACTCAAGTTGATCAATCTTGGCTTTCTCTCGGGCGGCAGCTCTTGCGTTATCCGTCTGCTTGAGAAGCAGCTCTTGAATATGAGGGTCCTGCACCCAGCCCATCGATGGTCCAGCGTCGTCTGCTCCGCCGGCATCATCATCTTCATGATCATGCCCGTCGCCTGCTCCGGCATCTTCCTCATCATCATGTCCTGCACCTTCTACATGATGACTGTGTACAGCATCACAGTCGTGATCATCTCCTGGGGATTCTTCGTCTTCTCGCCCGCCCGAGCCGCGGTGGTTGTCTTGCTGCCCTTCCTCATTTCTTGCCCGGCCCGCATGGACGACTTCGTAGTCATCTTCATCACCTTGCCACCGATAGCCATCCATGAAACCACGCAACAGCAGGTGGTCCCGCACCTGCCCGGAATCCGGGTCCACAATAAGGCTCTTCAGCTTGCATCTTCGACACGGACATCTTATCTCCGTCTCGTTCTTTTGAAGCATCTCGGCCTTCGCGGACCTCAAAAACCTATTCACGATGCCTTCGGTCATCGTGCGGACCATGGTCGCCTGCGGGGTAGAGCAAAACGATATTTTAGAACCAAACAAAAATTTGGCATGACTTTCCCTAAAAATAGGACCAAAAAGAATGCTTAATGCCAAAATTCTCGCCGAAACGGAAATGAATCAACATTCCGGCAAAATATTGGCAACTATCGCATATCAAATACCGGTACACCTCCAAACACAAACACATATGCAACACCACAAACATATGCAACACCACGAACATACATAGATCTAGCTAGGCCATAAAAAGTGCATGTGCACATTGTTGTAAGGACAACAACCTAAATATAGCTTCCCCCCTTACTTACCTATTAAAACAAGGTAATTTAACCACTTAATTTGAATGAATCTATGGTGGAAATGAGGTGAAAAAGAGGAGGCACCCGAGACAAGGAGGAGGTGGAGAGAATGAAGTGGGGAGAAAGTGAGTGTGTGGGTAGGAGAGGTTGTCCCAAATATCTTGTTGCTGCCCACTTACTAATGGCGCACCTCTTGCATGGTGCGCCATTAGTAGTTACAACTACTAATGGCGCACTTAAGCAGGATGCGCCATTAGTATGTTTGGATAGGCGCACTAGTTCAAAAAAAAATTCTATACTAATGGCGCACCCACTGCCTGGTGCGCCATTAGTAGTTACAACTACTAATGGCGCACTTGGGCAGGATGCGCCATTAGTATGCTTGGATAGGCGCACTAGTTCAAAAAAAAATCTATACTAATGGCGCACCTGCTGCCTGGTGCGCCATTAGTAGTTACAACTACTAATGGCGCACTTTGCCCGGATGCGCCATTAGTATGTTTGGACAGGCGCACTAGTTAAAAAAAAATTGATACTAATGGCGCACCCTTAGCATGGTGCGCCATTAGTAGTTTGATGCGCCATTAGTGTCAATCCCATCTATAGCCCTTTTCCTAGTAGTGATGTGGTGCCATCACCTACCATATGATTAATATATGATCGATTGATTTGTTTCCTTTCTTTTATTCATTCACTTCTTCTTTCTTACTTCTTTTCTTTATTTGCAACAAGAAGGTAAAGAAAGCAAAATCTCAAACGAAACTTTATTATATAACTTGCAGACGATTACAATGATAGATCACTAAGCGAACTCTCGAAAAAAATGATCGAACTAAAATTTTATTCATCTAAAGCAAAATATCGAACTAAAATAAGAAAAAGTAATAATATAGTGGGGTGATACGATACCCGGGCACCTCCTCCATGCTTGGCGAAAGCCAAGGGGAGTGCCCATACCCGATACTCAATTCTCTTTTGGTGGTGAAGAAGATGGTGGTGGCGATGAAGAAGAGGGTTTTCCCTTTGCTTCCTCCAGCTTCTGACGGAGAGTAAAATTCTCCATCATCAGCTCGCAATTATCTTTCTCGAGTTTTATTATCCTCTTGGATAACACCTCCATGCTTTCAATTTTGAACCGAGGAGGAATCGATTCATCTTCATCTTCCTCGGAGGTACAGCTATTGTGCTTCTCATCGCCATAGGATTTGGGGTTTGCGATGAGATCAGCAGCATAGCTCTCTCCCTCAGAGTCTTGCGATGACATATTTTCAGATCTACGTAGAAAACATAAAGAGAAGGGAACAGAGGATTTCTCCGCGATATGGTGTTTAACAGGTTCGGGAAGTATATATAATTTTTTTTATCTTGGAGGACAAGTACACGGGATAAAAACAGAGTCGGGAAGGTGTCCCAGGTGGGCACAACCCACCTGGGCGCGCTAGGCAAGCCTAGTGCGCCCTGGTGTCTTATGCCCACCAGGGGATGCTTCCCGGTAGTTTATTTCCAAAATTTTAAAATATTCAAAACTGACAAAAAATATTTTTGCGGATTTTTCAGAGTCAGTTTAATTACCGTATCACGTACCTCCTTAGTTCCATGATTCTGGAGTGTTCCGGAAGTACTCTTTTATGTGTTCTTCCGGTGTCAAAGTTTGGATAACATTACTGTGGCACCCCGGCTCAGAGCAACCAGTTTACCCTGCATTGCCAGTCCAGAGATCGAGTCTTCTGGCAACACACAACAACATGGTACAGAAACAACCTCTTTATTGATACTAGCGGATTACATAGGTCAAATATTACATCGAGATGCGAGGCCAAGCGGCACACACGGTGCTGCTGGACAGTATATACATTATTTAATGAACATGGTTGGGGCCTCGATCACACGAAACTACGCGGCAGCGGAAGAACGACGTAGCGAAACTCCATAGCACAGGGACACCGACGTGGACACGGCCTAGACACGAGATGCACTCCGATGCGAATCGACTTGCATGAAAGCTAGCATAACACGCCAGGTTAGTACATTGAATGTACTTGCAAGCTCACAACAAACATAAGCATGATGACAGACAATATCATGATAATTAATCAGCTTAATTCAATGCAAGAAATACTACAGATGCAATGCAGCCAAACAGTGCACCGAGTCACACAGACTCGCTTACCAGACGGTTACCTCGTAACCAAACGGTGACCACACTAGGGTCACACCTGAAACCAATTACTCATGAACACCTCGAGTGTTCAAGGTTCACCATGAAACAATGCATCACAGCAATTACTTAGTTTGCAAGATTTATTAGAAAAGTTGATCCATGGTGTGTCTTACTCCTGAGTCTTTCCCATAACCGAGGGCGCGGCTATCGATAGATTAAATACACTCTGCAGAGGTAGCACACTTTACCCACACTACGGAGTACCTGGCCTCGCACTCCCATTCGGGTGGACCAAAATATTCCGACAAAACCCTTCCCTTGTCATGCACTCTCCCTTGTCATTACTCCCGACTATGTCCCTCTCAGGGCTAGGTCTTGGATGGCCCCGTGTCTACCAAAGACACCAACGGCCACCGTCGTGGCAAAACGGTCCCAAACGGGGACAAGGTACCATAAAAACAAAAACGAGCACACAAGGTTATGTCTGCCTACCGGGCCAGGGTATGCATGCCCATAACCTTCCCTCACGGGAGGCACCGATGAGAGCCACAACAAAGGACCGAATCAAGACCTTCCCATTAGGTAAATGTGGTCGCACTGAACTAGAAACCCGATTCAGTGGCACCATGATGTGATCAACATAATATTCAAGTTAAACTTAATCCAGTTTAACTTTGATAATTTTTTTTATCAAAAACATGATATGAAAGAAAAAAAATCATGCAACTACTCCTCATGCAAAGCAAACAACTCATGTTCATGGATCAAACTTAACCACATAATTACCTTGCAACACTAAAGATCAAAACTCTCTGGTTATAACTCATTTTTATCAGCAAGGAACATTTTTAATAGTTCTTTATTTAAATGAAAATATCACTTAGTAAATTACCACCATTAATTTCCATAGCAATATGCATAGTGCAAAATCTTACTCTACTTAACCAAACAAGTTCATTCCATGCAACCAGTAACCAAAACAAGCATTTCTAACATAATAAGGTAACTAATAATTTACCAAAATTATTTACCAAATTTAAGATGCAAATAAGAACTCATATTCAAGTAGAAAATCATAGATATTGAAATAACGCCATCCAAATGCTGGTGTGGCTTGCCTTAGTGTAGAGGAGGATCACACACCTCTTGGTTTGCTTCAAGACAAGCTTCTCCTTCTGAAAAATAGTTTAAAACCACAAAAATAAATGTCAAAAAACATTCTAGAAATCACCAGAAATTCTAGACAACAAGGAAAAATCCACGCTTTGGTGTGCTGCTAGAACTTTCTATAACAAAGACAATGCAAAAAGAATCAAATCATTTTGACTTATGGTTTAGAAATGGTGGCTGGTCAAAGTTTTGTCAAAATCCTGAATTAAATTTGAATAAACAGAAAATCCTGGGGGGGTGACGTCGAAGACGTAAAACGGGAGTGCGCCTCCACTCGTACTGCTTCGGGTGCGAGTGGTGAGGCTGACACTGGGCCCCACCAGTCAAGAGAGAGAGGGGGATCGAGGACAGAGGGGAGGCGGCGTTTCGCCGAAGCTCACGCCGGCGATGAGGGGGTTTGGGGCTAGGCTACAGGGATAGATTGGAAGTGGGGCTCGCGGCGCACCTGCCTGTACCCGTGGCTTGGCGAGAGGTGGACGGAGTAGCTCGGGGTTGAGCTCGCAAGCTTCGGTGGCGGACGGGGTTTGCCGGAGAGGTTGAAGACGGCGGCTAGAGGCAGCTTCGAGGTCTTGACGGCCTCCAAGCAGCACCAACAGACCACCAAGGCCCTGCCCAAGCAGTTTCCTGAGCTCGAGAGGCCCTGGAGAGCGGCAACTGGCTTGCGGGCATCATCGGAGTCCTCGGGTCAGGGCGACGGCCAGAGGCCTGCCCGACCGAACTGCGGTCGTTCTATGTGTTCATAGTGGTTGTGTGGAGTGGTGCGTGGCCAGGATTCGAATCGGGGTGGCTTTATATAGCCGGAGCAAGAGGGCGGGGGGACGTGTCGCTGCCGTAGCATTCTAGAGATGCGGCGAACGTCGACGAGAAGCTCCAACGCGAGGGGGCAAGGTTCTGCGTCGACTCAAGGGCTTTCCCACGCTTTGCGGACGTGCACAGGAGGCGGTTGGGGAAGCAGACAAGCACACGCGCGCACTATGGCGTTTTGGCCGCGACACGCTCGTGCTTGCTGCGGCGGCTCCGGCATCGGCGAGCGCCAGGGAGGGGTCAAGCTTGATGAGTCGAGGGTTGTGGCGCGGTGCGGCAGTCGAAGGCGAGCGCCGGAACGAGCACGCGCGAAACAGAGAGCAAGGCGCCAACCAGAGCGCGTCGAGACGCTGCCAGGCGCCGTGTCCTCGCGCGGTCACCAAGCTGGCATGCTCAAAACGACGGCCAGGAGCGGCCAAACCTTGTCTATGCGCTCGAGCGTGCAGTGTTATGTCTAGGAGAGGTGATGGATCATACCCAGGCCGACCATACTTGACTCTACCAAGCTGGCAAGTTTCTGGTCAGAAACATGGTCGCCAAGTTTGTCCACCTTCTAGAAGGCCATTAGGACTAATCTCCTGGGGTTTAGGGTTTCTTAGGAAGGTGTTTAAGCTCAATAAAACTCAAGTCTAAAATCTCAAGGAAAAATGCACTTGTTGTACAAAGTGCATTTCTGGTCCAGAAGTGAAAGGATTTTCTACAGCAAAAATATTACAAAAAATGATGCAATATTTTTGCATAGGAAGGTGTGCCAGGGTCCTAGGAATATTCATGAATTATCTCAGATTTTTTTGAGCAAGAAAAATTATGGTTGCTTTGGAGCACAAATTTCTAAAGTGAGTTTTAGAGAGAGAAAATGAATATTTTTCTTTTAGGAAAAATATTCATTTAGTTATTTTGGGAATATGTTGGAGGAATAAGGTGGATAGTTCACTTGGCTGAAAGTCAAGGATATGCCCAAGTGACAAGTCCATTTGAAATATTCAAAACCCAAATCAAATCAGCGCAAAAACCACGATGAAAACCAAGTCCGGAAAAAGAGAGAAGGCAAGTCCAGAAAAAGAGAGAAGGCAAAATCCAGGCTATCACAATTACTTTCAACATTAATGGGCGTACCTAAGATATGACGCTTTATTTGTTGCCCATTGACAACCCTCTGGTTAGTACCTTCAGAATTATTTATTTTGATGGCTCCAGACCGGTAAACCTCCTCGATGACCATTTTGAGAGGAGCTTTCCTGCAAAGAATCTGAAACAAGAGTTGTACAAAAGAACATATTCTCTGACTTTACACTCACACTTTTGAATTCTCTTGTCATGCCATCTTTTAAATTTTTCTTTGAATAATTTTGCATTTTCATAAGCTTGGGTTCTCCATTCATCTAATGAGCTAATATCAAATAACCTCTTTTCCCAGCAAGTTTGAAATCATAATTGAGTTCTTTGACTGCCCAATAAGCTTTATGTTCTAACTCAAGAGGTAAATGACAAGCCTCCATTTTATAAGGAGACATACCCATAGGATTTTTATATGCTGTTCTATAAGCCCAAAGTGCATCATCTAATTTCTTAGACCAATTCTTCCTGGACCTATTGACAGTCTTTTGCGAAATTAATTTTATTTCTCTATTGCTAAGTTCAACTTGACCACTAGACTGAGGATGATAGGGTGATGCTATTCTATGGTTAACATCATATTTGGCAAGCATTTTACGAAAAGCACCATGAATAAAGTGTGAACCACCATCAGTCATTAAATATCTAGGGACATCAAAACTCGGGAAAATAACTTCCTTAAGCATTTTAATAGAGGTGTTGTGATCAGCACTACTGGTTGGAATAGCTGCTACCCATTAAGTAACATAATCAACAGCAACCAAAATAAGTGTATACCCATTAGAGGAAGGAAAAGGTCCGATGTAATCAAATCCCCAAACATTAAATGGTTCAACAGCAAGTGAATAATTCATAGGCATTTCCTGACGCTTACCAATATTACCTATTCTTTGGCACTCATCACAAGATGAGACGTACTTACGAGCATCCTTGAAGAGAGTAGGCCAATATAATCCAGAGTGCAATACCTTGTGAGCAGTTTTGTCCCCAGCATGATGCCCTCCATAAGCCTCGGAGTGACTTTTCTATAGGATTTGTCCCTGGTCATTCTCAGGTACACAACGTCTAATAATACCATCTACTCTTTATTTATAAAGATGTGGTTCATCCCAAAAGTAATGTCTTAAATCATAGAAGAATTTTTTCTTTTGTTGGTATGTAAAGCTATGTGGTAAATATTTAGCAACAATATAATTAGCATAGTCAGCATACTAAGGAGTACTACTAGCAACATTTATTGCACCTAATTTCTCACGAGGAAAATTATCATCAATAGATAGTGGGTCATCAAGCACATTTTCAAGCCTAGACAAGTTATCAGCTACGGGGTTCTCAGCTCCTTTTCTATCAATGATATGTAAATCAAATTCTTGTAACAAGAGAACCCAATGAATAAGTCTAGGTTTAGCATCTTTATTTTGCACAAGATATTTAATAGCAGCATGGTCTGTGTGAACAGTCACTTTGGAATCAACAATATAAGATCTAAATTTATCACAAGCAAACACCACTCCTAAGAATTCTTTTTCAGTAGTAGCATAATTTCTTTGAGCACTGTCTAGAGTTTTACTAGCATAATGATAACATTCATTTTCTTATCAACTCTTTGTCCTAGAACAGCACCAACAACATAATCACTAGGATCACACATAATTTCAAAAGGCAAGATCTAATCAGGTGGTTGAACAATAGCTGCAGAGATTATGGCTTTCTTGAGTGTTTCAAAGGCTTCAAGACAATCGTCATAAAAAACAAAAGGAATATCCTTTTGCAAAAGATTAGTAAGAGGCCTTGAAATTTTAGAAAATTCTGATAAATCTCATAAAGAAATTAGCATAACCAGGGAAACCACGAATACCATTGATGTCCTTAGGACATGGAATTTTCTAAATTGCATCAACCTTAGCTTTGTCCACTTCAATACCCTTCTCAAAAATCTTATGACCCAAGACAATGCCTTCATTAACCATAAAGTGGCACTTCTCCCAATTCAAGACAAGATCTGTTTGTTCACATCTCTGCAAAACTCGATCAAGATTGCTTAAACAATCACTAAAAGACTTCCCATAAACAGAAAAGTCATCCATGTAAACCTCAGCAATATTTTCACAAAAGTCAGAGAATATAGCAGTCATACATCTTTGAAAGGTAGCAGGTGCATTACATAATCCAAAAGGCATACGTCTATAAGCATAGGTCCCAAAAGGACAAGTAAAAGTGGTCTTTTCTTAATCAGGTTGAGAAACAGGTATTTGTGAAAAGCCAGAGTATCCATCAAGGAAGCAAAAGTGTGTGTGATTAGATAATCTTTTAAGCATTTGATCAATAAAAGGCAAAGCGTGATGATCTTTTCTAGTTGCTTTATTTCATTTTTGAAAATCAATTACCATTCTATAGCATGTAACAATTCTTTCTAGAATAAGCTCATTCTTATCAACAGGGACAACAGTAATACCTCCTTTCTTTGGGACACAATGAACCGGACTTACCCATCTACTATCAGCTATATGATAAATTATACCTGCTTCAGAAGTTTAAAAATTCCGTTCTTACCACCTCTTTCATCTTCGGATTTAACCAACATTGGTGATCAACAACGGGTTTAGCATCAGGTTCCATATTAATTTTGTGCTGACAAAGAGTTCGACTAATGCCCTTTAAATCATCAAGAGTATATCCAATAGCAGCTTGGTGCTTCCTTAGAACTTTCAATAATCTTTCTTCTTCATGTTCTGAAAGGTTAGCACTAATAACAACAGGATATATCTTCTTTTCATCAAGATAAGCATATTTTGAAGTGTTTGGCAATTGTTTTTATTCAAACACAGGATCACCTTTAGGTGGAGGAGGACCTCCTAGAGTTTCAACAGGCAAATTGGGTTTAAGTAGAGGACGTTGTTCAAAGAAAATCTTATCTACTTCATTTCTTTCATGCATCTGTAACTCATTTTCATGGTCTAGCAAATATTGTTCTAAAGGATCAGTAGGTGGCACAGCAATAGAAGCAAGACCAATTAATTCATCCTTACTAGGCAATTCCTTTTCATGAAGATTTCTACTAAACTTGGAAAAATTAAACTCATGAGACTCACCACCAAATCTAAGACCAACAGTTTGTTTCTTACAATCTATCTTAGCATTAACTATGTTCAAGACAGGTCTACCCAAAATAATGGGACAGAAGTCATCTTGTGGGGAACCAAAAACAAGAAAATCAGTAGGATATTTTACTTTTCCACACAAGACTTCAACATCTCTAACAATCCCAAATGGTGATATGGTGTCTCTATTAGCAAGTTTAATAGTAACATCTATTACTTCTAACTCTGCGGGTGCTATGTCTTTCATAATTTCTTCATATAAAGTGTAAGGAATAGCACTCACACTAGCACCCATGTCACATAAACCATGATAATAGTGACCTCCTATTTTAACTGAGATGACAGGTATGCCAACAACAGGTCTATGATTATCTTTTTTATCAGGTTTATCAATTCTAGCTGCTTCTTCACATAATTAAATAACGTGCCCATCCATATCTTCTTCCAAGAGATCTTCAACCATAGCAATGCTAGGTTCTAGTTTAAGTTATTCATCCGGTCTAGGTGTTTTATAGAACCACTCCTACTGCCATAAGTCAGAAGATTCTTTGACAGATCCTTTTAGCTAGACAGCATTGGCGAGCTTGCTCACTAAGGCACCACCGCATTCCTCCTGCTCCCCCTCTATCATTTGCGGTTTCACATTGAAGGTCTTGAGCCACAAGCCGAAGTGTGGAGGAGTTCGGAGGAAGGCTTCGCACGTGACTATAAACGCCGAGATAAGAAGAACAGAGTTTGAGGCAAAATCGTGAAAATCTAATCCGTAATAGAACATGAGCCCCCGGACGAAGGGATTGAGGGCAAACCCTAATCCTCGGAGGAAGTGGGAAACAAACACGACCCTCTCGCCGAATATGGGGGTAGGGATAACCTGCCCCTCCGCGGGAAGCCGATGGAGGATTTCTGCGGTCAGATATCTTGCCGCCCGGAGCTTTGCGATATCCTCCTTTGTAACAGAAGAAGCCACCCACCAGCCCTGACGGCTGGATCCGGACACTACTAAGGCTTACGGAGGGTGAAACCTGGGTGTTGGAACTTGAGGTAGTAAGAGTCGAGGAAGAAGCAAGCGTGGAGAGGAAAGGCGGGTCTATGCCCCATTATAAAGGCCAAGAATATCGAGCGCGTCCTCCCCGGCCTTAAAATTTGCCTATTCCCAAGGAGTTGTACCGTAAGGACGGTTGGGTTACCCACATCCGTATCGATAAAGAAATCCCTTAATAAGGGGACACGATCTCTGCTTGGATAAAACGTGTCAATGACAACCACGTTTCGGAATATGGGGCCGCAGGCGAAACAACGGTCGGAAATTATGACCGGGCAGGCGTGATGTCACGTTGTAAAAAGTTGTCAGCGGATTGGACTCGTGGAAGTATTATATTCTCTCTACGGTAGTGTGGGGTGTGTGTTACAGGACCGGACACAATCATCGCGTCTGAAGACTATCTTGGAGTTCGGAAAGAGGGGAACCCGCCTTGTAGTGCCGAAGACAAATCTGCGCGTCGGGCTCCTCGTCATTGAAGCCAGGTTCAGGGGATACTGAGGGAGTCCTAGACTAAGGGGTCCTCGGGCGTCCGGCCTGTTAGCCATGGGCCGGACTGATGGGCTGTGATGATACGAAGACCGAAGACCACACCCGTGTCCGGATGGGACTCTCCTTGGCGTGGAAGGCAAGCTTGGCGAACGGATATGTAGATTCCTTTCTCTGTAACTGACCTTGTGTAACCCTAGATCTCCCCGGTGTCTATATAAACCGAAGGACTTAGTCCGGAAAGGGGAGACATATTCATTACCATAGTCATACAGGTTAGTCTTCTAGGGTTTAGCCATTACGATCTCGTGGTAGATCAACTCTTGTAATACTCATATTCATCAAGATCAATCAAGCAGGAAGTAGGGTATTACCTCCATAGAGAGGGCCCGAACCTGGGTAAACATCGTGTCCCTTGTCTCCTGTTACCATCGACCTTAGACGCACAGTTCAGGACCCCCTACCCGAGATCCGCCGGTTTTGACACCGACACCCGCTACATGAAGTCCTTTCCGCGAACACCGCTAGCTCAAGTCAGTACACCAGTACTTGAGACTCCCCAAGCAACACACGAAAACATGGAGAAGACTACGCCATCACCGCATCTATCACCCTCATTCCGAAGGCTTCGCAGAGGCCCAAGGCCCTCTGTCTCCATGTCAAGTCTCCCTGTAAAGGATGTGCACACCACCAGCTCAGTAGCACATCAAGTGTTTTCTGAAGCCATCCCCTCAGATATTGCGCAAATGTCTGAAGCCAAAGCTGCTGAATACATTCCGGCTGCATCAACCGATGAAAATGAAGAATAACAAGTTCTTATTCATCCTGTTGAAAATGCTTTGATTCCATAAGTGAATTTACCTGACTCCCCAGTGATTGAAGCCACTGATGCTGTTGCTGCTGCCACTCAGAGTGAAGCCAGTGATGTTATTGTGGCTGACGCCAATTCGAAACCTAAAGCCATGCTCCAGATTGAAGCAAATGAAGATGCGTCTGAAGCCGCTCAACCATCCTCCTCAGATGTTGCTGCTTCTCCACCTATACCACACACAATGGCCATGGCGTTCAATCGTGAAGGGGAGCTAATTAGCATCAGACGACCTATCCTTACACCTCCTGAAGATCATGGGCCACAATATGACTATCATATCGAGCAAAGGCCACAGACGCAGAAGCCCATGCCAAGAATGCCATGGCTTCCCAGCGTTGTCACCACTCAGAGCTCCTTCAGTGTGTTAAGCTTCAGGGAGCACAACACCTTCTTCTAGAAGGCCAAGAACCCCTATAAGAACCAAAGATATCTTCAGATAGATTCTGGAGCCACTTGCAACGCAGCTACTACTCATGCATCCTGTACAACCAGGACTGAATCTTTCCGCACAAGCGCCTCTGCTGTGCTACCATGGCTGGCCTGCCATGCTTAGAAGAAGCCCTTGATTTCTTATGTAATGTTGGCCTGCTTACTTTTGTCGTTGACAAGGAGCACTAGCACGGATAGCTTCTCCTCAATTTTATGCCACATTGCACATATCAGGCTACAACAGGGATCCGAAGACATGATTCCTTGAGTGGATGACAGGTGACGTACATCGTGAAGCCAAGGCTCACTTCCTTGCCCACTCCTAGTGATCTTTATGAGCCAGGTTGTCAGCTCTATGAAAAGGAGCTTGAGAGCATATTCCAGAAGCCAGAGCCCAACATGAGCCAAATGATAAGGAATGAAGAATAACTATCCAAACTATCGTAAGATTACCTCGGGTGAAGAATAACTTATTATGTATCTTGGGTGATGAATAGATTTGTCCAACCAAGGCTGTACCCGACTCATGGGGTTACCTTAGTTATTAAGGAATGAGAAAACTAACACATTGTGCAATTAATGACTACACCTTATCTAACTCATAGCATCAGTTCCAGCTACTGTACTAATCTTATTGTCACTAGCGTTCGGCATAGCCTTCAACTCGTCTATACACTTTAGCTCTCCATGTTCGATCTTTGGTGTGTTCGGTACCTGGAAGTCCTAGATCGACATAGAGACAATATATGAATTTTTGTACAACACACATAAATAATGTTATGATAAAAGCAAACAAACAATCCCTTTAATATGATGGGGAAAAGAGCAAGGAAAAAAATTCTTATGAAACACCCAGGATGAATTATATGCAGATGCTAGCAATGAGGGGGAGTGTGTCTATATACCCTTTTAGGCCGAAAGCGTTATATCATTTTCATAAAAATGTAATCCAGGAAAAAAATTGGAACTGCGCTAGGATTTAAAGAAAGTGTTGGTTCATTTTATGGAAAAAATTCAACACGTTTTCGTAAAATGTTTCACGTGTATTTCAAAAAAATGTTCCCCGTGTTTATAGAAAAATTTCAACCTGGTATTGAAAAAATACTATCTAAATTATTCTTACATTTCTACAAACATGGTAACATGTTAATACATTTCTATAATTATAGTTATTACAAAATAAGTTTTAGTACACGTACCACAGTTTTAAAATACAATATAGTCAACCCTTTGGAGTTGTGTATTTCAAAAATACAATGAAAATACACAATAATTTAGCGTGCCCGCGTTCCTGAATGAAGATACATAAATTTACATTATAATTTTTTATTATACAATGAACTTTTAAATTGGCATAAATTTTAGAAAAATTTCATCTTTATTTTTACAAAGTACTCCCTCCGTCCGGAAATACTTGTCATCAAAATGAACAAAAGTGGATGTATCTAGACGTATTTTAGTTTTAGATACATCCCTTTTTATCCATTTTGATGAAAAGTATTTTCGGACGGAGGGAGTACACAATAATGAAAATAGAATAAAGATATAAAATAAACCCTAATTGCAATAATATATTTTTTTCATATGGGAAAATTTAAGTATCATGAGTACTAAGTAGGAACTTCACTCAAAAACGTAAAGCAAGATAGGAAGTTGAAAAAATATAAAGAAAACTGGTAGAAAAATGTGTGAGAGGCATATGTTTAATCGTGTATATAACTTGCTAGCTAGTAATTATACGTAATAAAGATAAGCGCTGTCGGGTGGTGCTGTCCTTGGTCATGCAACGAGGATGTCCTTGTTTGGAATTCCCTCCACTCTGACTTTTAGGTTGTTTTTTCATGGGACTCTTAATTAAACTCAAAGAGTGTTCCCATGAAAAAACAAGCTCCCGCATCTGAGAAAAAGATTAGTTGATGTCATCTTAAGTCCGGACTACCGGCTGATTTTGGGAATACAGGTGGTTTTCTATAAAGAGAGTTACGGAGAAGCCGAAACACTAATGACTTTATTAGTAGGTATAGATGATGTACATCCTTGTAATAAATCTTGAACATTAAATTTGAAATCTGTTGGTTATGGTGATCTTGATGATGGGGATTAACGTAGTTTTATGTGTATTTTTTGTTTTGCAAGAAGAAGGCACGTATATTTTCCGTTGGGGGGGACTAACGTGGGTGTTGGGGACACTTGTTCATTTCAGCCATCTGAGTTTTATCTTTTATTTCACGTACATGGTGAAAACCCTTTTTCAACTTGTATTTTTTTATATCCATTCTTTTTACAACTACATTAGTTTAATATTTTGTATGTGTGGGTTTAATCCCTGATGGTACGTGGTGTTTATTAATAATGCACAGCCCTTCGGTAGATCTCATCATTAAATTTGAAATATAGTTGTTACAGTGATCTTGATGATGTCAACCAACGTGGTGCGCACCGACGCAAAAGCATTAATTATAAAAATTAATTTCTTTTCCATGCCATGAGCCGATGCAAACACTCAACGGTGACGTGGTCAGTAATTAATTATAAAGATTATTTTTTTTCCAACTTACATGGTCCGAGAACATCGCTATCCTACTACTGATCTGTAGTCCACGCCAAAAGCATTAATTTTCACGTGTTCTCTTGAATTAGACTGCGATAGTAAGATATTGCTGGTAGCTACTCTTTCACTTGCAGGTCTTAACAATGACTGTATGTAGGAGTATTTAACATGGCAACCATCAGAGTGATAGACAAGTCTGCCAACGTGACTATTGAGTGGACCCTACGTTACAGTCATCACCGAAATCTTAGTTTTAATCGGGATATGTGGCTTTGCATATATACATGTTTACATTCTCTTATTTTAAATCGATTATAATTTTTGTATAATAAATTCAAAATCTCAAATATTAGAGTTAGGACGCACCTTAACCAACCGCTAGATTTGTTCGCACTTATATTCACATGTAGACTATATTCTAAAACAATATAGATGACTGCGAACGAATCTATAGTTAGGAAAGTGGTATCTCCAACTGATCAAATTTTCAGACCTAGAATTTGCATTGTTGCTCGCATTTCCCATGAATTATTTCAGGCCCGCTGGCGGTGTGCGTTCAGCGCCAGAAGAAGTTCCTATAAACAAAAAGGGCATATATGTGGCGACCTCCAATATGATATGCCAGCTTAGTCTTTCGAAAGGTCACAAGGAGAAGGCGTCCGTACGTGTGTTCATAGCGATGCGTGTATGCTCGTGTTTATGTGAGCGACCTTGATTGTATTATGTTAAAATAGAGAACAATATGGAGATCGAGAATTAATTGGTGTGACGTGGATAGCACGGCTGTGCTTACACTCGCGCAGCTTTTACGGTGCTGGCCAAGTCCTTACGCGTGTTTTATAGTGCTGCTACAGGGCCATAGGTAGATAATAATGGATTGGAATAAAATACAATTTCAGACACAACTGAAGAATAAGAATAGTAATAAAAGCGGTAAAACAATTAAACTCAGTTACTGTGGTGATCGGTCGGTCGGTCGAGACGAGAGCATTTATTTACACGTAGCTACTTACAGTTTATTAATCAGTTATGAAATGTGTTCTCATTTCAATTAATTCAACAGAGGCCACAGAATAGTGATACAAAATTCACACAGGATTAATGTTACTCACAAAAAAATTCAATTATCACAGTGACGCTCCTTTCCAGCGATTATTCATGAAATTATCTGTACAATAAAAAATCACTAGGATTGATGATGGCCATCTATATTGTTTTAGAATATATTACCTCTTACCAAATACTTGTAGTTGGGGAAACATGTACTACAAGTATTTTGGTACAGAGGTAGTAGACAATATATGAATATCCAGTGCTAACAAATCTAGCAGTTGGGGTGTCCTAACTATAACATCCGCGCTTTTATATTTAGTATAACAAAATATATAATTGATTCAGTATCATGAGAATGACATGCAAAGCCACATATCCCGACTAAAAATAAGATTTACAGTCACAACATTTAAGTGATGATTCTCAAGCTATACCACTCAAGGGTCCACTCAACAGTCAGGTTGGTAGACCTGTCTATCACTCTAATAATTGCCATGTTAAATACTCCTACCGACATATTTGTCCTTGTTAAAACATGCAAGTGGAAGAGTAGCTACCAACAATAACGTACCATCGCAGTTTAATTCATGAGAGCACGTGAGAATTAATGCTTTGGGCGTGGAGTACCAAACAGTAGTAGGATAGCGATGTTCTTGGACCATGTACATTGGAAAAAAATAATTGCTGACCACTTATAGTATGCTGATGTCTTTGGACCATGTACGTCCAGATGGGCATCGATCTTTTCCAATGCATGAGTTCTTAGACGAGGTGCTAAGTGCATTAAAGGGCTTAACAAATAACCTCACAATTGCATAGTTGTTTAGTTTTTGGTTGCTAAGAGGAAGTACAATAGTGGGTTATAGCCCGCTCACATGACACTTTTGCCTAGCAAATACAATAAATGTGAAGAAAGATATACAGAGAAAATCGAAAAAATACTAATGTAATAGCCAACCTTATAGCCTACATATTTGTATCAATACATACAGATGATGGCTACAGATGACATGATAGTTCCATATAGCCATCAGCTAGCTATATTATTAACCATGCTCTAAGTTTTCTTATTATAATTAGGTGTAGACTCAGATTTATGTTTTCACCTAGCTACTCGCTGGGTCAACATATATACTACTCTCTCTTTTTAACTAACATGCCACATCAGATTTTTTTGCCTACTTGGTAACTTTAGCACCTATATAAGGTACAACATTGGGAGAGGCCTTAGCACCTATACAAGGCTGGTCACTGTGGGAGTAACTTATAACACACACCAAAACAAATTTACTTATGTGGCAAGTAGTTAATGAGGAGAGAGATATTTGTGTTAACATATTATGTTACCATAAACAAGCTATCAAATGAAGTCATATATGACACTACTACCATGATACTTTGCATAATGGACGTGGTAGTTTAGACTACTGTCATATGCATGAAACTAGTATAAGTTACTCTCCACTATGGCCGGTTTAACAATGTTAGTTATTAGGACACAGAAAGTTATAAAATATACAAATTTCCATTATTTAGGTAATATTGCCCTCGGAAAAACAAACACATTGAGAGAAACAAATATTGTCACTTCCATTTACTACGCCGTCATTTGTTTAGTTGAACGCCACAAATAAGTGGGGTCCAAAAGCGAGCCCGAAACCAGTTACTAGTGGGGTGCTTGTCTCAGCCCCACGCCATTAGTGTAGAGTTACTCTATGTCCGTTTGATACGTCTTCAACTTATGTATAATTTTTTATTGTTCCATGCTATTATAGTACCAATTGTGTGTGTTTGTTATGGAGTTATATATCATTTTTTGGGACTAACCTATTAACTTAGTGCCCAGTGCCAGTTGTAATTTTTTGCTTGTTCTTAGCTTTACAGAAAATCAGTACCAAACGGAGTCCAAGCACTACGAAATTTTTTGACGGTTTTTTTTCTGGACAAGACGAGACCCTAGAAGCATTGGGAGAAGACATGCGGAGCCACGAGGGAGCATCAAGCCCACAGGGCGCGCCCTATTGGGGGCACCCCCTAGGCTTGTGGGCCCCTCGGGGCTCCTCTTGACCTAATTACATTTCTATAAATTCCCAAATATTCCCAATACATCAGAGAGCCACCCAAAATACTTTTTCTGCCGCCGCAAGTTACTGTTCCTTCGAGATCCCATTTGGAGGCCTTCTCTGATAATCTGCTGGAGGGGGAATCTATCATGGAGGGTTTCTACATCATTCTTGCTAGTAATTAGATGGCCTCTTCTCTCTCTTTGATCTTCAATACAATGTTCTCCTTGAATTTCTTGGAGTTATATTCAATGTAATCTTCTTTTGCGTTGTGTTTGTTGGGATCCAATGAATTGTGGGTTTATGATCAAATTATTCATGAATATTCTTTGAGTCTTCTCTGAACTATTTTATGCATGATTGTTATAGCTTTGTATATCTCTCCAATCTATCTGTTTGGTTTGGCCAACTAGATTGATTTATCTTGCAATGGGAGAGGTGCTTTGTGATGGGTTTGATCTTGCGGTTCCCAACCCAAGTGACAGAAAGGGACATGACACGTATTTTTATCGTTGTCGTTAAGGATAAAAACATGGGATTTATTCATATTGATTGGGTTTACGTTGTCTACATCATGTCATCTTGCTTAAGGCGTTACTCCATTCTTTATGAACTTAATACTCTAGATGCATGCTGGATAGCGGTTCACATGTGAAGTAATAGTAGTAGATGATGGCTGGAGTCGGTCTACTTGTCCCGTACATGGTTCCTATATACATGATCATTGTCTTGAATATCATCACAACTATGCGTTTCTTTATCAATTACCCAACAGTAATTTTGTTTACCGATCGTATGCTTTTATTCAAGAGAGAAGTCTTTAGTGAAAACTATGGCCCCTAGACCTACTTTTTATCATATATAAAATCTAAAAATACCTTGCTGCAATTTATTTAACATTCTTTTATTTTGTATTTTACTTTATCTATCTACCACTACGAGATTTGATCCCTGCAATTAACCTAGGGGATTGAGAACCCCCTTGTTTGCGTTGGGTGCAGGTATTTGCTTTTTTGTTTGAGGGTACTACTAAAGAGGATTTGTGTGTCTCTCCTAATGGATTGATAACCTTGGTTCTTTACTAAGGGAAATACTTGTGTCTAATGTACTGCTTCATCCTATCCTCTTGGAGAAAATCACACGCAGCTCACAAGTAGCAGGAAGAATTTCTAGTGCCGTTGTCGGGGAGACATCACCAAAACCTACTCGGTATCTAGGTATAAACTACCATCTACTTACATTTACTTTCATTTGCCATTTGCCTATCGTTTTCATCCCCCCCACTTCTGAAACAATTTGCCTTTTTGCTTGTTTGCTGGCTTGAAGTTGTCATCATGTGTGAGTTTGTTATTGGAAAAAGTGAGGATGGCAAAACTCCTAAAACAAAAATTCCTGCAAAATTGTATAATAAACTTTTGTGACGGGAAGTGGAGACATCATAGGAAACAGCATTATTCAGGAATTCTTTAATTGTACAAGAACTATGGATTGTGATGATATTCCAACTCGAAAAAGAACCAATAGTTACGCCGAAGCTATTGACGCACTTATTCTTAAACTGGAGAGAAGATTTATTCACACTCATCCCACTTTGCAAAGATTGTTTTATGAGTTGCTGGTTGTCGGTGTAAAAACCGGCAGACCTAAGGGTAGGGGCTCCCGAGCTGTGGATTTAGATAGACGGTAACTAGAACTGGGGAGACTATGTTTACCCAGGTTTAGGCCTTCTTAATGGAGGTAAAACCCTACGTCCTGCTCATGTTCATATTGATGAAGATGTTACAAGTACAACGTTGATCTACCTCAAGATCTATGGATGTGGTCTAACTCTAGGGCCAGGACAATGAGATTGCATTGGTATCCCCTCTATGGGCTAAACCCCTCAGCTTATATACATGCCGACTAGGGTATGTAGGGTTACAAGGTCGGCATCTTGACATGGATATGACAGAAGAGGTCTTGGAGTGTACGGGGAGTCTTTGGTAGATGCAGTCTTGATCTCCTCCCAGCATTCGGCCCCCGGAGTCCATCTCGCAAAGAATGAGGGCCCTTCGGCCCAGCCCGATAAAGATTGGCCAGGTTGGTAGCCCCTAGCGCATCACACCGTCAGTAGCCCCCGAACTAGTCTTCTACGCCGAAGACGATTCCTTCTCATGAAGATAACCTCGGATCCAAAGTCCTTGGCTTGACAGACGAGTTCCTGCTCTCGACCATCCGAGCTACTTCTTGATGGAGCAGTGTTTTACACAAAGGGTCTTGCCGAGCTCAACTGGAATCGGAGAGTTGAGATAACTTAGCCTCGAAGGCCACCCGTATAAGTGTGAACAGTGACTCCTAGTCTGACAACTTTATCGAAGCGACACACTCCTCGATGGGTCCGGCTGTTACTGCTTATCCCAAACCGTGGTTCGAGGCAACCTTATTACTGACGCGTCCCATTGAGTGGAGATCGTGCCCGTTTTATCAGGGATGTCATCAAGATTCCACCCGCCCATACCTGTCATTGGCATCTTTTACAGGAGTGGCGTTTTTATCAGCGCAGCAAGGGGGGCATTTGGCCTTTCAACATCCCATAAGAGCCAATAAAGGAGCATAATGTAGGACTCACGCTCTGACTACCCCGCCTGCCTCCTCTTCGAGCTCCAGCGCCCAGATCTAGCCTCACTTCTTCCTCAGCGAACCCCGATCCCCTCCCAGCCAACCATGGGTGACACTCTCAAGGGGCACTGGGGGTGGATCCGTTGTGACGGCCAGCACCATCTCGGAGTTGCGCAACGCGGGGTATCTCTCCGGCAACATCGCCGCCCGCGCTCCCGATTCCAACTAGCAGACACCTGCTCCCAGCGAAGGGGAGTGGGTAGTTTTCGTCCCCCACCCTCTCCGAGGCCTAGGGTTCCCGTTGCACTCGTTCGTGCGCGGGGTGATGTCTTATTACAGGCTCAATTTCCATCGCATGGCCCCAAACTCCATCATCCATGTTGCCTCCTTCATTATGGTGTGTGAGGTGTTCCTCCGCATCGAGCCACACTTTTGCCTCTGGCTGAAGATTTTCGGCATCAAGCCGAAGTCCAGCGGCGCTGATCTATAGGAAAAAGATGAACATTCTCATGGTTCGTTTATAGTGCATGAATAATGTATAGTGGTTCGTCTGTCACAACCTATTTACAGTGGTCGCGAGGCATCTTAAAGAGTCCTTGGCTTTACTGATTCGGGGACGTCTCATTGTCATTCGTGATGTCTACATTATGTCGTGCATGTCGGGCCTCATCACGAACACTTTGGTGAAACCTCTATCATATATTTGTTCCAGTTGTTACATTGTTTGCTATCCTATCATCTTTCCAAGTGGCTTCTCATTCAAGTAATCATATCATTTTAACTTTGGAATACATTCGTTCAATTTCCTGTTCGGATGCTAATTATGAAGACTTATGTTGCACCTGTCTAGCCTTTGATTCTGCTTATCTATAATTTCTATTGTGGTTCTAAAGGATGTCATCTTCTCCGGGATGGCTCCCCCAAACCGTGCGAACCCACCTCCTGAGGCATGGCAAACTCTAACGGCCGGCGGCCACCAACGCTGACACTCAGTTGTTGACGCAGCTTATGCAAGAGCGCAACCAAGGCCTAGGCCAAGGCGACGACATCAATTAATTACCTCAGTTCCCTACTCTCAATCGGTTCCTTGCAAATCAGCCCAAAACATTCAGTGCTTGCACCGAGCTAGTGGAAGACAAAGATTGGCTCGTGGACATCAACAAATATTTTGAGTGTAGTAATGTCAGACCTGAGGACTGTGTCAAGTTCGCTTCCTTCCAACTCAAGAACCAGGCAGCTGATTGGTGGCAGCAATACAAAGACTCTACTGGGGGTCGAGTGATCAGCTGGACCGACTTCTGCGGGGATTTTTGAGCTCATCATATTCCAGCTAGTGTTACTAAGGGCATGTGTGAGCAATTCCACAATCTGAAGCAAGGCAGCATGTCTGTGTATCAATACAACATCAAGTTCCATAATCTTATGCCAGGCAAGACATCCCAGATGAGAAGAGCATAATCTATCACTTCAGATGTGGCCTCAAAGAGGACCTTCAGCTCGCTCTCGTCCTCAAGCAAGAAGCAGCTCAGCTCAAATGTGAAGCTTACAAGAAGAGACCCAGGGATGCAGTCCACTCTTCTTCCTCCTCTCAAGTGGTCGTAAAGTAATAGAAGTTTTGGCTTCCACCTCCTCCTCTGTTCCGTCCGCGTTATCAGTAGGGCCTGGCCAACACAACTCTCTGCAACCCGGACGGGCATTCAAGACCGGCCAGGAGTGGCTGCGCCCTGAACTTGACCTCGTCATCGCCCAAACAATCGTCCCGCACTGCGCGGCCTCAAGCATGGAGAGGAGAGAGCCCCGCCGTTGCCTACAGTGACCGGACATTGCTCGACGAGGGCTAGCTGAGTTTCCACCCAACCCGTTGCAAATTACTATCTTAGTACTAAAATATAAGACTTTTTCAATCTAGTTAGACAAGAAAACGTCTTATATTTTTTTATAGAGTTAGTACTAGATTAAATTTATTTCTAAATCATTTTAGATGACCTTATCCAGGGAACCCGCCGAAAACATTTCTGATTGCTTTCAACCAACGCTTTGATCGAAACCTGCCATTGCTTTTCATTGTTTTGACTTTTGACTGCTCTTGGTCTTTCTGTTGACCTCCAACATTTTCAGGACAACTCTCACAAGGTTCACGAGATAGACAGTGAATTTTTCTTCTACAAAAGACAAGGTTCTGTACTAGCCTTTGCCGGCCTATTCTATTGTATTTACTGTTGACATAGGGGGTTACAGTCCTACTGAAACTGCCTACAACGCATATAGGCTACTAAACTGTGTCGGCCTACAATACGAATATTGGCACATGTGGTACGTGGCACTAAGGTTAGGTTCTCCAGGGGCTTCCAAGCCGATGGATCTAAGATCCAAAGGACATGGAATGATTTAACACAAATTTGTAAAGACACCCTTAGGAGTCCGTTATTACACTTAGATCCAGCACATCATTAGATGACCTTTGGATCTCATACCAACGGTTGAAAAGCTCCGGGAGCACCTAACCTTAAGTGCTCGGGTAGCACATGATATTTTTCGGGTGCAGTGGTATGTTGTAGTACCAAGACAACTCTCCCGAAATATTATCAGGGTCAGTTTCTGCTCCCTTCCTGTTAACTCCTACAGGAAAGTATCGAGTGCTCCCGGCCTTGGGGTACTTCCGTTGCTCCAATGTCAGAAATACATTTTAAATGTTTCAAAAAATTCCAGAAAAAAATCAGTATGTTCACAAGGAATGTTACTACATCCCCTAAAAATTCCAGGTCCAAAATTGAAATGTGCATTGAGAAACAAAAAAGACAAATCCGATAATGGCGTAAATGTTGCTTTTGTCTCTTCTTTACACTATTCATGCTAGATTTCACTTTTTTTTTCAGTGTGTGTTTCGAGTTTGGACCTGAAATTTTTAGAGCTCATAGTCACATTCATTGTGAACATTCACAATTCTTTTTGAATTTTTGTGAAACATTAAAAAATGTATTTTTGACATTGAAGTATCGGGAGTACCCCAAGGCTAGGAGCACCAGATACTTTCCCTAACTCCTACTACCAAGTTCACATCCATCCTTGTAAGTAGCTAGATAAGGTCGTGTTCTTCCCTGATTGGAAGAATGAATTTGGTACAACTCCTCTGCCAGCTGTTCAGGGTGCTCTAGAATGAATCATGTTTCTATGAGGACAAATTGCTAGGGCTGTAAAAATGCACTATTTTCTCTATTTTGACAGTCTACTTCCTTCAGGATGCAATTTTACTGTAATTGACTGACGTTGCTATGTGTTCTACTGCGCAATACATTTGTCAAATATGGTTGCAATAACAAATAAATGCTAACTGAAACGTATGTTAAATAAATATATCAAATTAATTATATCCAATATTTACTCTGTTAACAAACCTCCTGACTGGCCAATATATACTCGTGATTGAATATGAATAGATTGGAAGGTTTGCCAAAAAAAAAGCACACATCTACCAGTGTCTATGATTTCCTTTTTCATATTTTTGTAATATTAAACATCACTAATAACGACACAGTGGGTACCAATCAACGAAGCAGAATAGTATCATGTTTGACGTGTGATTAATGCGACCAATTGCGTGTTACACGTGAATGAGCTGTTGCTATCTTCCAACCAGCTCAGTATAATATATGGAGCTCGGCTGCATAATTGAGATCATCCCATCACCAAGCAGCTCTGTTCTGGTCAGCATAACATAAGGAGCAATGCCGCAGTTGATCGTCGTCGAGACCGCCGTCGTAGCACCCTTGCCGGCGGGGGTGCTGGAGACCTCTCTCCCGCTAACCTTTCTCGACGTCATCTGGCTCAACTCCCCACCGGTGGAGCGCCTCTTCTTCTACCGTCTCGCCCCCCGCAACCGCAGCCACGTCCTCTCCAACCTTAAGACATCTACCCGCTCTCCACGCCTTCTACCCGCTCGCCGGCCGCCTCCGCCTCACGCCCGGCACCGCCGATCGCTACGAACTGCACTACCATCCCGGCGACGGTGTCGCCTTCACCGTCGCCGAGTACGACGTCGACGTTGATGAGCTGGCGGTGGACGGCCCGAGGGAGGTCGCCAAGATCTTACCGCTTGTGCCAACTCTCGGGGCTGCTGAGGGAGCCGTGCTAGCCCTGCAGGCCACTGTTCTGCGCGGCGGCCTCGCCGTCGGTATGGTCCTGCACCACGCCGCCTGCGATGGGGCATCCTCCACGCGCTTTCTCCACACATGGGCAGAAGCTGCAGCCGGCATGCGGCCGCAGCCATCCCCTGTCGGGAACAGGAGTCTCGTCAAGGACCCAAGCGGCCTCTACGATGTCATCATGAGAGCCGCTGCCACGAGCACCGACGAGTGGGAGTTCGTGAAGATGTCCGACGACAAGCTCCTCGCCACCTTCATGCTGTCCAACCAAGACATACAGCGCGTCAAACAAGTCGTGTTGGTTGCCGCCGGCGAGGCGTGAGCACGGCCGCCGCGCTGCTCCTCGCTGGTTGCCACCTTGGGCTTTATCTGGTCATGCTACCAGCGAGCTAAAGACGATGACGAAGCAATCCGTGGCGGCCACACCACCTACATTGCCATTTCTATTAACCACCGCTCCCGGATGAAGCCCGATCCTATCCCAAATGACTACTTTGGTAACTGCATTGGCCCCGCCATCCAGGGCGCGCCCAAGGCACAACTCGTGGCTGCCGGCGCCAGCGGCCTCCTCGTCGCGTGTACCGCGGTGGCTGCAGCGATCGAGGAGGCCGTGTCCAGCGGCATGAGTTCACCAGAGTTGTGGGGAAAGAAGATAAGAGAGGCCGTCATGAGTGGTGGCGGTTTGCTGGCCGCAGCCGGATCGCCGAGGTTCCGAGTCTATGATGTTGACTTCGGGTTCGGGAGGCCGGCCAAGGTGGAGATCGTGTCTGTGGCAAGGACCGGTGCAATGGCGCTGGCGGAGAGCCGCGGGAGAAACGCCGGCGATGGCTTGGAGGCCGGCATTTCTCTGCGTCCAGATGGCATGCGGAGGTTCCAAAAGTGCTTCGATGATGCCATTGCATGGCTTCATCACAATGAAACAGCCTGGTGATATACTGAATTTGTGCAATATGCATATCACGCATGCATGCTTAATTATATATCACTCTTCCTATCACGAATAATGTATTATACTCCTGATCATGACTCATGAGTAATACGCATATTCATATTGGCATATATATGCACGATCCTCCAGGAGGCTTATAACCGAACGAACCTTCTGTCTATGCACGATCTTGAGTTTCTCAGTTGGATGCAAACTTTGGAACTCCACAACGGGTCGGGAGTTCCATCCCTCACAACAACATGTACTGAGGCCTAGACAGGTGAAGGGTGAGTCACGCGAACGAGAGGATCGAGAGAATCGGACAGACAAAAAAATAAGGTGGCTTCCTTATTTTGGAATGGAAGATAACACCCTGCCTCTGCATTGAGGCATGCATACATTCATTTTTATTTATTAGTACTAAACATGCCCGTTAGTTGCAATGAAAGAAAAAAAAAAGCACAAACCAGTGAGCTGGCTGAAGACCTCTTTTCCCCCAACACATAGATTCCACGTCCGCTATGTCAACACGATGCCCACTTGCCGATGATCCTCCTTCTGGCCCTGCCGACAATGAATATATTATCCATCTAATCACAATGAATCCAAATATGGATAATCCCAAGGTGATGAGTATTTGATGCGAGGTGGCTAACCAAAATCAATGCCCTACTGGGCTTGACTTCCATCGGAAGTCGGAACGGACGCTTTGCGCACAACCGAGGCAACGACATCCGACACGCGTGAAGCTGTTTCTAGACCGACTATTATAGGATAATCATAAACTTGAAAGCACATCTCATCTACAGTTTAATAAATCCGACTGGCCATTTTAAAAATGTCTACAAAATTTAAGCCATAATGATTGTGGTGAAAATGATACCTTTTCTGCATTTTGTAAAAATATTAACCATTTTTTGTCGAATTAACACGAAATACTATCAAAATGATAACTTTTTCGCATGTGTTTCTACGATTATTTACTGGATAGCATTGACCATAATTAATTCATAAGTTCCAAGCGTCAGCGACATGAAATTGAATCTTTGTGCAAAAGCCCTTTGTCCGACCAGTCTGCCACACTCTTCTCTGATAGGGTTGGGATAAAGTAATCGCACGTGATGCGAGCAGAGATGTAGCAGAAGATGGTGCAGAGGGGTGGGCAATGTGGGGGCGGCACTGGTTAACACCAAACTTTCTCATATCTAATGTTGTAGGAAGCTCCCTACCTGATTACTTTCTTCTGACTGAAATTTAGTGTTGCCCTGAATCTAAGAGCAACGGTGCGCTTACTTTGCCAGCCCCTGCTACAATCACATTTGTCAAAATAGGATTCGAATTTTGGGGCCAAATAATTTCAGATTAGCTGAGAAAATCATAATAGACGAATGTGTTGTCGTGAATCTGAATGCCCCTTGTTGTTTTGAAGCTCCTGCACCACAGATCCTAATGCCACTGCCTAGCCTCCTCACCCAGCCATATCCTTCCCAAAAATGGGTTTCTCTGCCTCCCATTCTGCCTCCCATCGGTGCCGCAGCCGGTCCGCCTCGTCTCTGTTGGCCTTAGAGCCATGAGACGCAGTGGATACCGGCCCTTACCAATGGGAGGACTCATTTTCTATATGTTTCTTCATGTTTTGATAGGATTTGTGTCCTGCTGAGCAAGGTGAGACGGTGGCGGCTCCCTGAAGATGAAATAAGGTTCTTCCCGCCAAGCCTCCGTTTCGGTGGTGCGTCTAGCATCATTGATGGGCGTGTTAAGGTGTGCCCCTGGCATATCTATCTATGGTTTATTTGCTTAGTTCATTCGTCTTCGCTCGTGTGTTTTCAGGTTGGATTCTTCTGATCTACGATATTCTTCATCGGCGGCAGTTGTTGTTCTGGTACGTTGGTCCTATTGGGTCTTAGCACGATGACTTTCCGACTGTCTACTACAATATGTTTGCCCGGATCTAGCAAGGGAGGGGTGATGATAGCGGCGTGCTATCGGCTTGCTTCAGTGCTTGTAGTCGTTGCTAGTTGGTCTACGGATCTGAAAGTAATTTTTGTTATTTCTGGAGTTCGTTGGACCATCATGACTGAAGAGAAATAGATTGGAAGTTTTCTCAAAAAAAAAAAAAAATCCAACCGTGTTGCATGCTCATGCTGTCCTGATGCCGCGGCCTTCGATCTGCTGCCTCCGTGTGCCCTCGCTCAACCGCTTCAGGTTCCGCCTGCATGGACGGTGTCATCTGGGTCCGTTGAGGAGGGGCGTTGCTCCCCACCGTCGTCCTCCACCCGCAGGTGGCTCCCTCCCAATCTCCTTCTCCCCGCAGGACGAGATCCACTGCGTCGCTGCTCCACATGAGTCCGGTTGCCACCCTGCCTCAGTCGTGCCATCTGCCCACCTGGACGGCCACATGACCTCTATCCAAGCACCCGCTTCTTGTCACTGTCCTCCTCCGTTGCTGTTAGCAGGCCGTGGTTGAAAGGATTCAGCCACGCCGGAGTCTATGTACAAATTGAAAAGTACTCAACCATGAGCATTTTGTTTTCGTGGTTTGTCTGCAGAACGAACAATTCATGAAGCATCATAATAATAATATTTACAAGAATAGAAGGGTAAAAAAATCTTCTTGTTATAAAAACTACATTGTTTCTCAATTTCTAGACTGTCCAAAATATAGCAGAAACACCAACTATTATCAATTTTTTCCTTTTTATGAATTTTTTAGCCAATTATTAAACTGATGGGTAACATTATCAGGAATGTTCTGCAAGTGAAATGTACATTTAAAAATGTTCCATAAAAGTATAGCCACAGAACATTTCAAAAATAGGTGATGAATGCTTTCCTCATGTAGGCAGAAGGGGCATTTTCTTCTCTCCTTTCCAACCTCTCCTCAATAGATTGTCTCTAGTAAAAATACGTTTCCTTAACACCAACCACATAAAGACCTTAACTCTGGGGGTGGGGGGCACTTTTGTTTTCTACGCAAAGTGGTGCGGGTATTTCACACCATGCTCAATCATGTGTCTATAGTATGACTTGACTGTATAGATCCCATTTTTATGAATGTTTTAAATAGCGGGCTATGACAAATAGCGGCGGACCTCAAAATCAGCTATAGCGGGCTATTTTTACGTGAGACCATTTAGCGGCACCCTGCTGAAAAGGCCGGCTATAGCAGAGCTAGAGCTGGCTATTTGAAACTATGATTTTTATTCAGAGACCATGTTATTTTGTCACCGTTTTGATTCAGCAACACCACTTTACACACATCCTTGATGTGTTCCCATGGTTCCATAAAATTTCAAATATAAAGTTCTTCTAAAAGAAACTGGGGTCAACCCTTTCCTAAAAATTTCAGCTACACATATATCATATCAAAACACAAATTATATAGTCTAGGGAAGCTGTGTTGGAGTCTTGGAGAGCTTTATCCCCTACCCACCAATCTCCAGAACCTTACTTCTCACCCATAGCCCACTTCAAACATTCATAAAGCTAAAAAATAATATTCATGTTTGTTCAGTTCACACCAAAATTGCGAGTCACCCTATCTATGTTTTACGTCAGCCAAGCCTGTCTTTTTTGCATTTATTAATCATCACCTCCTGCCAAAGGCCCTCAGAGGTAAAAAATTTCCATCACCATTTACACATCTAATTCCTGAATCCCAAGCCCACCCCATGTCTATGGCCTACCACTAGTAGAAAACGGGTCTTTTCTCCCGGTTTCAGAGGGCCTTTAGTCCCGGTTCTGGAACCGGGACAAAAGGGTATTTAATCTCTAATCTCTAATCATCACTCATTCCAAATTGTCTAACTTCTCGGCAGGTCACCCATCATCTCACTACTCCAGCCCGACCACGCTTAACCATTAGGTCTTAGTGTCACATGATTTAATTTTTTGAATTCCAGAGAATTATTAAAATAAACAACAATGATTAACAAACCATAATGATTAATTTAAAAACTAAAAAAGACTTCAAAAAAGGAAAAAATTACAAAAAATTCCAAAATTCTCAAAAAACAAAAAAAATCCAAAATCCAAAATAATACAAAATTTTCAAAATAAAATAAGTAATAATAATATTATCATTATTATGCCATTTATTTATTTAATATCTTTAAATATGTAAATTGAAATTCAGGAAATAATATATCCATTATTATCAGAAAAATGTGACCATGATGTCACACGCTTCACCGTTTGAATTGGAAATTATTATTCTAAAAAACAATAATTATGTAGTAACACTGATATTTATTGAATAAGTAGTTTGACCATAGTTTGACCACTGTTTCACCAGAGTTTCACCGCAATGGTGTCAATATGAACCATTCAAAGCCACATCCTTAAATTTCAACCCTTTTTGACTTCATTTACTATTTTTTTCATGCATTAAATGATTTTTGAGCTAGATTAGCCTCAAATTGAAAAGCACTACAAATGAACTCTAAAAACCCTGAAACCTGGCATGGTTTAATCATTTCACCCAAATAGCTTGTGCTCAAAACTTGGCATGGTTTTTTTAATCTTATTTCAACTCCAGAATTTTTATGTGTTCAATATCAACTATTCAAAGCCACATCCTTAAATTTCAACCTTTTTTTGACTTCATTTGCTATTTTTTTCATTTATTTAATGATTCTTTGAGCTAAATTAGCCTGAAATTGAAAAACACTACAAATGAACTCTGAAAACCCTAAACCCAGGACTTAAAGCGTCCAAAACTCTGTTCTAAACAGTAAACAATAAAGGTTCAAACCCTAAAACCTAACCCTAAACTTGAAAATCTAAACCCTAGCCTAAACCCTAAAACGTCTAAAACGTCCAAAAACTCTATTTTCCCTTTGGAATTTGTGATTTAAAAAATTGTCCTAAACCCTAAACCCGAGACATAAAACTTCCGAAACTCTATTCTAAACAGCAAACACTAAAGGTTCAAACCAGAAAACCTAACCCTAAACTCTGAAATCTAAACCCTAGCCCTAAACCCTAAAAACGTCTAAAACGTCCAAAAACTCTGTTTTCCCTTTGGAATTTCGTGATTTTAAAAAATTGTCGAGACAGAAAACTTGTTGTTTCTTCGGAACAATCTTTTTGTTTTGCAAATTTTCATATATTGGTAAAAGTTTAATGTGGTAAAAGGCTTTAGTCCCGGTTGGTGTCTCCAGCCGGGACTAAAGATAGACCTTTAGTCCCGGTTGAAGACACCAACCGGGACTAAAGGGTTGGGAGAGAAAATTTTGAAATTTGAAAAAAAAAATCAGTCCCGGTTCGTGCCTCAAACCGGGACTAAAGGCTCCATTTGAACCGGGACTAATGCTTGCCCAGTGCCCCAGCCGCTCGAACCGGGACTAATGCTCACATTAGTCCTGGTTCGTATGCAACCGGGACTAATGTGTAGATTGAGGTTGGACCAAAGCCCTGTTTTCTAGTAGTGTACACACCTCAGACCATCTTACCAAGTGATATTTATTTTTGTCTCCCTCTTCCTGCATGCTGAGTTTGTTGCTCAGTGTGTGTGGACGTGTTGGGCATTGTGCCGTGAGACTCGGCAATGTGGTTGCTCGACGTAGGTCGTCTGGGTCTTTATAAGCATCAGGTATTCAGCTGTGAGAGTGGCCAGGAAGAGGGACCGAGGAGAGATGTAGTCACAAACTTGCGGTGCAAGCAAAGCCATCCGAGTGCCAGATCGTTTTCCTCTTGTCCTTGGCGGCTGGAACCTAGCCGCCGCCAGAAGAGGCCAACCTTCCAGCGCCGTCCTCCGGCGGCTCGCCTCTTCCTGTGACCTCAGTCGTTGGTGGTGAGGGGGGTCGTCAGACCCAGGCGTCTGGATCATTTTTTACTCATTCGTAGTCTAGGTTTAAAGGTTGTTCATCTTCTTGGCTTCAGCGGCGACGATGACGGTGCTGAATAAAGTTTCTTCGGATCCTTTCCTGACGATGCCATCGGTCCTATTGTTGGGATTTGGAAACCAATGTGTTCATGCAAGGATGTCATGGCGGCGGCGGCGGCATCCTCGTGGTGTAACAGTGTCCTCGGGCTCTACCGTTGCGATGGCATTTGCTCCAGCATCGGCGCGGAGCTTGGGAGGTAGTCCAGGAGCAGATGCAGATTGTGGTCTGCATTGACGACATCCGGAAGATGAAACGTGTGCTTGGTTCGTGGAAGGCAGGTATGGCCTCCTCCTGCGGCGTCTTAGTCATGGTGGGGTGTCAGATCTGGAGTTTGATGGTGTCTCCGGAGTGTTGCCCCGGTCTGATTCGTTCAACGACAAGGCCTTCACTTTTGGTGAACCACCTTGGACGTCTGCAATGCTGCATATCAGCGATGGAGCCGCGTCGAGCTCGGGTGAGGAGGTGATCCGTCATTCTTTTCTTCGGTGGCTGTTGTCGTGGTGCCGGAGGCAGGTGACGGACGATGCTGTCAAGCTCAAAGACGTTCTGCAATCTTTTCAGTTTGGTCATGTAGGTCGTTATGTGATTGATCTTCATGGTACGAACGAGACATGTATTACCATGCAAAACAATAGAGATGTAGTCACATGTGCACGTGTGTGTTCTAAGAGTTGGTGTGAGTCACCATGTATATGTCCGTGAGTCGAATACAAAGAAGAAAGAACAGCATTCGTCGCCGGGTCGTATGTCGCCGCAAATACTCGTGTGCTCTAGTTCGTGTTGAGTTTGTCTCCTTCCGTCCGGCGTTCCTATCGCCGGAGGCTGCTTGGCGTTTGTCGCCGAAAATAAACCACGCATGTGCGTTATGCGTGTGTGTGTGTGGTATGGTGATGCGTGAGTTGTGCTAAGCTGTAAACGTCGGGTCGTGGCGATCTGTTGCGAGGCCGCGTCATGCGTGTGAGCGCGTCGTGAGCATGGCCGGGTGGGCTGCGGCGTGTACGAGCACCAGCCCGGGTATGAACTGGTCGAGGGTTGTTAACCTGTAGCCACAGTTCGTGCTGAAAAAAGAAAACACTGCATCCAGTTTCCTTTTTCTTCTATCTACGTCTTCAGAAAGGGTACGTCCCAACAGAGTTTAGCCATAGAACACACAGGGACAAACCGGGGAAACCAATTGAAACTTTTTGTTGCAGGCATGTCACAGCACACATTTGTTCATTAGTTAATACTCCCTTCATTCCGAATTACTTGTCGCAAGTATGAATGTATCTAGATGTATTTTAGTTCTAGATACATCCATTTCCGCGATAAATAATTTAGAACGAAGGGAGTACATAACTGGAACCAAACAAGACAACTGAAGCAAAAGACTTTGCCGAGATCTCGATTGATGGCCGACTTGCTTTTCCTCGTCATGGGTCAAACTATACTATTTGCCGATTTTCATGTCATTGCCGGGTTCATTAGCCAGGTCTCGGCAAACTGCTAACATTGTCGAGCTCCCAATAAAAAGCCCTCCGGCAAACACCTCGAACGAGGCATCTTCGGAGATTCCAGTAGTGATGTACCTTAATTTTATATATCATATACCCTTTCAATACATTCATGACGATGCTCTCGCAAATCCTTGCTAATTGTATTGCAAATATGTGTCCCACCTAATCAGCGGATTAGTGTGCCTAGGTGCTGTTGGGTCCACCAACGTGGGCTGTTGTCTCCTTGGCATTTATGTTAATACAAATATGCCAGATGTGTCTATTGAAACAGACTGCCGGAACCTTGTCAGATCACTACAGACCAATGACTGCAACCTTGTCAGAAGGGTTAATTCACATGAATTTTGATCTTGTGGCTATTTCGTTTGCTATGGACCAACATGTAAATCCCTGTTGAATTCTAAACCCACTTAACGCAGTGTTGAAATCAACATGTAAAGCAGTGTTGAATTCTAAACCCATTTAACACCCATATAGGCATGGCCCAACATGTAACCTATGTACAAGAGTTTGTTGTAGTTTCTTCCTTAGTTTAATCTCAAGAAGGAAATCTCTTATTAGTCCATATATTCGTGACGACTAAGAAACTCTTGTCATACTTGGCTAGAAACGTTTGGCCGTTGCTATGTGCAAGACTTACCACAGCTCATAGCTTGCATTCAATGGAACAAAGCCTTACTTATTTTGTTGATCGGTGGAAAAAAGATTTTTCCAAGGGAATACAAAAATTAATGTTTTTTTGTTGATCTATCCACCCAAATATTTAAAGTTATTTTTTATTCACTTGTTTAAGCATGTGGACAAATATTAACAAAATGGACTGTGGTAATATTTTTATATATTTTTGCTTACCTCGAAGCCTGTCAGAAGGCTAGCGCAAGCTTCGGTCAGTCCGCTATTGGCGGACTGAACCCTCTGGATCACCGTATTCATGATAGTACGGTGCCCCTCGTCGATGGAGGCGCCGTCAAGCACCTCCAGCAGATGGTCCAGCGACTCCGGTTGGACGGAGGCCGCTGGCTCAGAAGGCTTGCTCCTCTTGGGAGGAGTTCGCCTACCGCGGTCCGGAACTGCTGAAGTTTCCGGCGCGGTGTCCGACTCAAAGCCGGACTTGGAGCCCTGGGGGGTCTTGTCCCCTTCACTCCTGGAGTCCGGGAGGTTGCCTTGTGGCCCCTCCAGGACCACCCTCTCCTGCCCAGGAGCTTGCCGCAACACCACTTCGGCGTCGTCCGCAGTACGGGGGGAGACAGCGGGCGGAACTGAGCTCACGTCCGATGAATCCAGGGAGCCGCTCGACGACTCGTTGAGCTCGGCCCGGGGCGGGCTGCATAATTATGATCGACATTAGGGAAAGCTATGCAACAAAGGAACATCATGAGTTACTCTGATATCCGAACTTACGATTTTGCTGGACGCTTGGCCCTGTCCGGCCACTCCTCTTCGTCCTCTTCGGCGTTAGGGGAGTAGTCCGGCGAAGGGGTCTTTCTCTTCCTAGACCCCTCGGCCTCCCCCGTTGGGGCGGCCTTCCTTTTCTTTCCTCCCCCCGCTGGAGGGGGAGAGTTTTCTTCTTCCTCCTCATTTTTACGGGAGGAGGGCGTCTCGGACTCGTCGGATGACGAGTCCGACACCACCACATTACGGGCACTCTTTCGAGTCCTCGTGGCCTTCTTCTTCTTGGCCTTCTTATCCGGCACCACATAAGGTGCCGGAACCAGCAGCTTCACTAGGAGCGCAGGGGCTGGGTCTTCGGGCAAGGGAGGCGGACAGTTAATCGGTCCGGATATCGCCTGCCAAGCCTGTCAAAGGTAAGGGAGTTTAGATCCCGCATAGAGTCAAACTATGAAAAAAACTAAACATCCTGTAAAAGGTGAAAATAGTTTACCTCGCTAGCGTGACGCTGCGAGCTGTATCCGCGGTCCTCGGAAGCGGATGCAGGAGCCTCGGCGCCCTTGAATAGCACCTTCCAAGCATCTTCGTACTTCGTGTCGAAGAGCCTGTTAAGGGTTCGGTGCTGCGCTGGGTCGAACTCCCACAGATTGAAACCCCGTTGTTGACACGGGAGGATCCGGCGGACAAGCATAACCTGGACTACATTAACAAGCCTACATTAACCCGCAGCTCCCTATTTTATTGCAAGAAAACGGCTCCTGACGGAGATGGATTGCCAACTGGATTGTATCTACTGATAAAGTTATTTCCCCTAAAATGACCGGCTAGGTTGCCCACTCATTTGAACTAAAATGGCCCATTCTTGATAAGCTAAATTACTCATGTCTGTGAAGTTACCTACCCATTACCACTGAAATGACCCATGATTATTTAGCTAAGTTATCCATTCTTGTCCTAGGCTTGTGGTTTGTCATTTTTAAATCTTGTGGACCGCCATACATGACAATAACATTAAAAATCTTGTAGACTTCCATAGATACTCTGTTTAAGATTTAGATGATTTATCATTTAGCTTGTATACATGTTATTCTTCATGATATTGTTACATATATATCAATGTACATGTAAGAATACCATGAACAATAACATGTATATAAATTAAATTATAAGTCATCTAAAACATAAATTGAGTATCTATGACAGTCTAAAATATTTTTATTGTTACTGTCATGTATGGCAGTATACAAGATTTAAAAATGACAAACCACAAGCATAGAATAAGAATGGATAAGTTAGGTAAAAAATCATGAGTCATTTCATTAGTAATGGGTTGATCACTTCACTAATATGGGTAATTCAGCTGATCAACAATGGACCATTTCAATTCAAATCAATGGTTAACTTAGTTTATCATGTCATGGGAAATGATTTTATCATCAGATACAACTTAGCTGGCATCCCATCTGGGTCAGGAGCCGGTTTTTTGCAAGAAAATAGGGAGTTGCGGGCTACTTAATTCAAAAAATATATGTACGTGATGATGATTCGGTTGAAGAGTAAGAGCGCGGGCACTTGATTATTGCAAGTTCGCGCGTGCAGCCGCTGAGAATTGGGTAAGCCCTCGCCACCAGCTCTAGTGGGGCTTTTGATTTGCGCTTGGGGCCACAATTTTTGGCATCCTCCGCCGCCTGGTCTTGTGGGGAGGGTGGTTCACCAGTGATCCTTCTTGATCTGGGCAAGCCGCCCTCCATATTCTACCGAGTGACGAGCGAGGGAGTGTTTTACCGATCGATTAAGGCCGAACGATGAGTTGGACTGCGGCGCTGGTTGATCGTCACTACCGATGGCGGAGTGAGGCTGGGCGAAGATCTTTGATGGAGGAGCCGAGGGCGCGGTGGTGGTGGATGGCTGGTGATCGAGGTCGGGGGCAGCGACGCGGTCCATTAAGGTCAGCTTGAGGCCGGGGACCACATGCTCCAATCAGGCCAGCTAGAGACAGAGAGATGGGAGGGCAGGGTAACGACAACAGAAGGAAATAACAAATTTGAATTTCCAAAAATGAAATCGGAAAGTCGTTTTGGCTCCCAAAATCATATGTTCCTGGTTAAATAAAAAATTGAAAACATATTAAAAATGCGCAATTTTTTTTGGTGACTAACATATACATGTTTTTTAATACGTGTTAAGTTTCGTAATAAATTATACCTATGGTGCTTTGTGCAATAATAACAAAATTGGTGCTTTAAAAAATTGTTTTTGAAATTTCATTTTAGTCACTGATTTGTGTTTTTTACTTAGAACAGTCAGATGTCATTTCACCACGAAATTGGGTATGTATGTAGCATATTTGTATATGTTTGTTTACAATTTGTTTTAGAATTATTTGAAAATATTTGCTATGTTTTTTGTGGTACATAATCTTAAGTGGGCCTGAAATTTCAATGTTTATCGGAACTACCACCACTAAGTTAAAGTATTTATTCAAATGAGAAATCCCCTTCCGCTACCTCCACTCGAGGAGACCAGCTTGATTGGGAGCAATCGGGGATCCGCCGAACGGCAGGCTCCCCCGTCGTGCCCCTACTCTGTTGTCTCTCCTTCCGAGAGCACCCCTCTCCCTTTGTTGGTCGTGCGTCCCTGGCTGTGAACTCGGCATGGTCGATATGGATTTTGAAACTTTCCTTCAATTGTGTATTTTCCGAGATAAATTCGCTTCATTTGGATGATTAGTAAATGCTTAAATATATTTTCATATTTGATCTCAAAAATCTATTACATCATAAACAAGTGGTCCAGATGACATGAAAATCAAACTACACAACAAAACATATATGCCTCGTTGAATTTTTTTTCTAAAATATTTGAATTTGGAGTTCAAATTTTGGGCTAATCTGAATAGTTGGCTGGAGAGTCAAAGGTGAATGGAGGGCGCTAGCTAGGTACGTGGGAGCCGAATCTTGATTCGGCGTCGACTCGCGTCCTAGAAGACGCACCGATTGGCCCGGTTGTCTACTTGGGTAAGTTGCACCTTGGATGGGAATCGGACATAGTGGCGCAGATACAACCTGGTTCCTATATTGATCCATCGGCTGTGCATCCGATGATTGGCTCTGAAACGTGTTTCTCTTATCCTTATCATGTTCATGACCTCATAAACGTTATTAGTGCCTTGTGAGACATGATATTGTATTTCGTCTATTTGTTCAGGTGAAAAGAGGTGACTGCTTGCAATGGGTTTGTCGGTGTCAACTTTCAGAGGTACAAATTCCGGCTCATTGATCGGCGAGGTTACCCGTTGCAGATCTATCTTGAAGCTGGCCAAGTACAACTCTTGATTTTCGTGCTCCCGCTTACGAGATTGATGATGTTGTGTTCGAGAAATACGAGGCACCTCTCGAAGAAGGTATAATTTGAACAACACTAGCTAAATTTCCTAGGTGGCCAATCGGAACGTATCTCATGGGAGTCGCCATGCTCGCACGCGCGCTAATGGATCTCATGGAGAGGAATCCGCGACAATTGTGTTCTTAAGGTTGAAGATGGTGTCATGAGAGTCATTTGGGTCACGCACACCCGTTCCTCGACCACGTACACGAGAGTTCAGTTGTTAAAACTCTGTCAGGTAGAGTTGCTGGTGGCAACAACTTGGAAGATGGTCAGTAAGCCTGAGATTGAAAAGGTGCCAACTTTTATGTAGGAGAGTCCAGTTGCGAAAAGAGAGAAATTTGATGGGAAAATGCCAAACACAATCATGCTTCGGTCCCAAGGGCTTCTTGGCAGGAGCGCTATAGTCAGCCATCCGATCTTAAATTAGGCACCGAAACTAGTGATTGAGGTCTCAGAAGGATGGATAGATCAAAGGATAATAGAACATACCAGCGCTTGAGGACGACGGACTTCCGGGATCTGGTAGCTGCGGCCACAACCCGGGAGCATCGATGGCAATGGAACTGGGGTAAGAGGTGGCTGCTCCGTGACAAGAGAAGGGCAAAGGGCGAAGAGGAAGCGAAAAATGTGCTTAGAAAAATTGCATACATCAGTACATGACAGTTTAGTAGAACTGAAAAAAGATAACAGAGGAAGACAGATGTTGTAGTTAGGTGCGCAACCAAACTAGAGGCATCAAAAGAACTTTTTATTTTTTGCGAAAAGGCATCGAAAGAAGTATTACAGGAGAAAACATGGAATAGAGAACAAATGTTATAGCTAAGCAAAACAAATGGTAAAAGTCTCAGGATGTGTAGTGGTAATGAAATCAAGGGCTCTCAATGCAAATATCACCATCTCAATATGGCATCACTGATCTCAAGCCAAAGGTGAGTGAAAATAGCATAGAGGGATTTCCAAAAAAAATTAAATTATTTTTTTGAAAGTACACTATAAACAACTAATTGACACATCGGTACAATTTCAACTTGAATTGTGCCATGTTAAAATATACAATTTAGTTGTGCTATATATGCAACATGCTACTCAATATTTTAAATGACATTATTTACTTGTGTCAGTTCAAGTCAGATCCAAGTTGCCCCGTATCAGTCTTACATGAAGCTAAATTCGACCAACCAGGATACTCACGTGTGGGAGAACAACATTAACTATTACAATCACATGATGAACCGGCCAGCTACTGCCCCTTAAAATTTTGGGAAAAATATATTTTTCGTCCCTCAACTTCCTCGAGAGTATAGAGGTAGTCTCTCAATTGTAAAACCAGCAAACCTTGGTCCTTCAACTTTTAAAACCGGATAAGTTTAGTCCCTCGTACCGGCTTGGGTGGTTTCTTGCTGACGTGGAGTGGTTTTTGACTCGAGCTAACAAATGTGGAGCCCACCACACCTACCTTTTTTTTACTTTGATTCCTGCTATTTACCTTTTTTTATTTTGATTCCTGCTATTTATCTCTCTGGCTTACCTGTGGACCCCATCTGTCACCTGTGAGAGCATCTCATCACCCTCCAAACCTGCAAGCGGTTCGTTTGTGAGCGTCGTCTGCTAGAGAGAGCGATGCCAATGCTCCGAAGCTTCACAATGACCAAACCTGCTCAGAAGGTAGCACACGACAGGACGCACTTTGCCTGCGGCCCTGCGCTCTGCTCGGCCCACCACGCACCAGGTGGCCTTCATGCTGGCCGGGTGCGTGCGTGATGTGTCCTTGTGTGTGTGTGTTGCTGCTCGCATTGGGTGTGTGTGCTAGGTTGTGCTGCTGCTATGTTCATGCATGTGTTGTGCTGGGTGTGCAATGACGATGATGAGCTGCTCGCCGTGATAGCTGGGCGCGCGTGGTGACGGGATCACCGGACCTATCAACTCACGGGTGGCTGCGGATGACGTGGAGTAGCACCGAAGGCGAACGTTGTCGGGTAGCCACCGGCATCACCGAGGGAGCCAAGGCACCAATAGGCCAGCAGGGTCAGGGCGGAGCTGTGATTGCGGTAGCTTGGCCTCGGCATACACGCGAACTCGTCCACCGCAAGGCCGGGGTGGAGCTGAGCGTGCGGCCAGCAGCGTGGATGCACACGCTGCAGCCTCCATCTTGATTATGTGGGCGTCCGTGGGCTGCCCACTGGGGGACGCCCACCGGAGCGGCCTTACGGTGGTCGCCAAGAACCAGGGCCACCTCGTCGGAGGAGTATTGACCGAATGCCCAGATGAGTTGGAACAAGAAGGAAGAAGAAAATTCACTAGGGATTGACACGTGGATGCAGACCCAGTCAAAACCACCTAAAACGGTACGAGGGACTAAACTTGTCAGGTTTGAGAAGTTCAGGGGACTAGGATTTGCTGGTTTTAAAGTTGAGGGACCATTTCTATACTTTGAAGAGAATTCAAGGACGAAAAATATACTTATCTCTAAAATTTATTCTTGAAAGGAACTACATGTAACCAGATTTAGCCCAGCCAAGAGCACTTCAAAATATCCACGGAACCAATGATTCACAGGTGATATAGTAATTACCTTACCCAAGCCACCATAGATTCGCTCTGACCTTGTTGTTTGGGGAAAATAACAGAAATCTCAATTTTCAGGCATACGAGATAAGTGTAACATGTAACGGGTTAATTAAACAGTTTGACATCACTAGATCAGTAGATCCAGTGTTAGGAAAGCATCATAACCATCGGATCTTGAGTGTCAAGTCAAGCACAACAGGAAGAGCAATCAACAAAAAAATATTTTACAATCCGAACTCAGAACACTGGTAGAGAGATCATACCTACGGATCGATGGTTGCATCATCTTCCCAGAGACGGGATTGGGAGGATGACGTACAAACCAATAAACCAAATCAGATCCTCAATCTGGAACGCAGAGGAGACCAACAATCAAAATAAAACATATGGGATGCTCTCGGTCAAGGCTAAAGAGGATGGATGGACAGAGAAGGGAATGAACGTACCAGTGCTTGAGGTCCCTGCCCGCCATCAAGCCGCCGGAGCATCCCCGGACATGGGTGACCTGGTAGATGCGGAAACGACCCGGGAGCGTCGATCGCAACGGAACTGTAGTAGGCGGCGCCTGTTGTGCGAGAAGAGAAGAGCAAAGGACTGTCGTTGCGAGGGCGAAGGGGGGACTAAATAGGGCTCATACTCTCAAACATCGTTTCATCTGGCCTGGTGCGCTGGGCTATTTGCCTTTTGGCCTTCCTTTCTAGACATGCCATTTTTAATTAACAGTAATTGACATTAAAACGAACTCATAGGCTTGGTATACTTGATGGGAAACGTTTGGGGCCGGGGCGCCGGCCGAAACACTCGGCCGGTCGCATCCACGCGTGCTCCGCCTCAGCCATCCATCAAGCGACACGTAAGACGCGGGCCATCCAAATCGCTGCTTTTCTTCAACCTCCCGTAGATCCCACCCCATCCCCGTCTTCCAGCTCCGCGGATCTCGCCCCATCCTCGTCTCCTGCCTCCGTCGTTGCAGCACGCAGCGCCGACGCCCGCATCTCCTGCCTCCATCGCTGCAGCGCGTGAGTAACTCGCCGCCGGCTATTGAAGATCGATCCCCCACCGGCCATGGATGTAGATCTCACTCTGCCACGCTTGCAGCCCCGCTCGCCATTGGATGCAGCAAGGTCGTTTGACCAATCCCATTCCCGTTGGTTGCAACTCCCACGTGCCTCGTGCTTCTGCCTCGCCGCCGGCGAGCCGAGCGGCGATGGACGACACTGGAGGCTTCTGCAGAATCGTCGCACCCCCTCAAGTTGCAACCGTTTAAAAAAAAGGATCATCCCCTAGATGAAAAGCTTCAATCGGATGTAGAGAAAGCTACAAGCAGTCAGCGCCATCGCCGGAAAGCTACAACCGTTGACATGAAATGCTATAACCTTTGATTAAAAAAGCTTCAACCGAAACGACAGAAAAAGCCTTGACCAAGTGCTGCTAAAAAGAAAATAGCTACAACTTTTCGTAGAAAAGCTTCAACGGTTGTTGGAAAAAACTCCAACCATTGAGAGAGAAAGCTATAACTAGACACTATGAAAATAAGAAAGCTTCAACCAGCGACGGCTGGAGGTGGAAGAAGATGATAAAATGCTGCAGTTTTGCTACATGCTTCAACCGGCATAGATTTTTGCTACAACTGGCATAGCATTTTGCTACAACTAGCATCACGTTTTGCTACAACACATAGCCGGCGTCGCGGTTTTGCTACAACTAGCATCGCTTTTTGCTACAACCGGCATAATGTTTTGCTACATCCATCACGGCCGAGCTGCGACCCGTGACGACGACGACGGCTTTTTGTTACAACTGTCATAGGTATTTGCTACGTCCGGCAACGGGTTTTGTTACATCCGTTCATTTTTTAGAATGCAAATGTTTTGCTACCTGCAACGGTGAGCTACAACCAGCAACAATGGCGACCTTTCTTTTTTCATTGCAACCGTGTCTCCATTTTGCTACGACCAACAACGAAAAATGCTACAACGGCCAATTATATTTGCTAGAACCAGTCAATCGCCAGCGAGGCGGACCTGCATCCATGGCGTGCGCGGGCGGGATCCATCCATGGCGAGAGCGGACGGCGAAGCTGCATCCATGGCGAGCGCGGCCAGCGGAGCTGCATCCATGGCGAGCGCAGATCTCCGACGAGCGCGGGCGGCGGAGCTACATCTATGGCGAGCGCGGTTCTTGGGCAAACGCGGAAGGCCGGCGAGGGCGCCCACCGGCGACGAGGGAACGCCGCGGTGGTGCTTCAAGCTTGGCCTTTTTTCGCGGGGTATAACGTGGTCTCAGCGGCGCTCAGGCCATTGCTTTTTTTTTTGAAAAAATGACTCATGAGGAGGAAGAAACGAGGGACATATCTGACGGTCTTTAATCACTGCATCGGGCGGCCAGGGCTGGACCGGCCGAAACGGTTCGGCCGGTGCGCCGGCGCCTAGCATCGCCCATACTTGATTGATCAAGTAAACACATTGGAACCCTAATAACGAAGAGTGAAGGGATCAAGGTCTCGCTCGTTTTCCCTAACCTAGCCGCCGCCACGTGAAGGAGACTAGGGGGGTGTTTGTTTCCAGGGACTTTTTTGTGTAGGGACTAGAAAAAGTCCCTCTTAAAGACTTTTTTACCAAACGGGAGGGACTTTTTAGGGACTAAACTAGACATTTGGGACTAAATGAAGAAGACTCTCAAGGAGAGTATTTTTTGGGACTTTTTGAGACTTTTCCAACAATGCCCCTCCATGCATGCATTGGCCCGCCACCCCATGGTGTTGTTTGATTGTTATTTTTCTATATACTAGGACCAACATGGTCATTTAATAACCTCTAGGAAGGGACTAGGGACTTTTTAGTCTCTGGAAACAAATAGGGAGGGACTTTTTAGGGACCAGAGACTTTTTAATTGGGACTAGAAAAAGTCCTAGGACTTATGAACCAAACAGGGCCTTGGTAAGCGATCCTCTATCTCCTATCTACACCGGCCAGGGTTGGACCCCTTTCCCTCCAACAGCTGCTTCGATGGCACGAGGGAGGGGGGACCCCTTCCTCCCCTCTGGAGTTAGGGTTTTGTTTTGTAGGTCGCAGCGGTGCCCGGTCGAATAAATCTGCATCAGCTCCACTCTCACACCGACCGTGTCCTTCATGGCGGTGTCTTGGAGTTCATGCCATCGTGTGTTTGCCGATCCTTCAGATCGGCGGTGTTAGTGTTCATGGATGGTGTCGGCAAGGCGGCGGCAGCGACCCCCACAGGCCAGTCTCTCCGTCTGCTCTGGCCCCATTGCTGCGGGGTTGTCTCCGACGTCATGGTGGAGTAGGGAGGTTTTATCATCCAGGAGTATGCGCAGACAATTGTCTACGCAGGTGACAGTTGAAAGAGGTGCATCCTGTGAATGGTTCGTGTTTGGAAGCTGACAGTTCTGATTTCCTCCTACGATGCCATAGTTATGCGGGGGTGTTAGTTCTGGAGTTCGATGGCGTCTCCGGGGAGACATTGCCTCGGTATGATTCTTTCAATGAAAATGTTTTTGCTTTAGGCAAACTACTTTGGATGTCCCTAAAGCTACATGTCAATGATGGAGACGCGTTGAGCTCAGGTGAAGAGCTAATCTGTATCATTTTCCTTTGCGGAGAGGGACACGCGCTTGTTTTTGCGTGGGATTATCCTATCCTTTCAGTCTTGTAACGTAAGTATTTACTTGGCTTGTAACTGAATCTTTATTTCATTAATGAAACAAATATTATCATGAAAAAAAGCATATGTAGGGTCCAGGTAAACATCCGTGTACATGGAAAACAAATTCGCGAGCTAGGCTAGCGTTCCTCCCCCCTACGCCGCCACCCCGGTCGCCCCTCCCTCCTGTCGGCCGCCGGCTACGCGCGCCCCGCCTCCCTCTCCCCCTCCCCCCTCTCCCCC